>NC_053023.1:683986050-684154775 GCF_003073215.2 Triticum urartu | reverse complement strand
TTTTTACTTCCCAGTCTCCTCATCGCTCTGGTAAGGCATCCTGACGTAGAGTTTTGACTCTTCTCTTCTCAAATTTCACTAAAAAAATTTAGGATCACGCGGGTATCTTGGAATCGTTCCGATGGTTTTATGATGAGAACATTGTCTTGGTGCCTCCTGTCAAGGGCTTAGTGGAAGTGTCCCGGGGAGTTGAGCTCTAAGGTGTTGTCATCATAATTTTATCGTTGTAGTTCTGGAATACCTGAGTTTAGTACGCCGACATCGAAAATCTCTTTTATGCAATTCGTTGGTGAGATAACCTCGACGCCACCCAGTACTGGGGCGGGAGTTCGGGAGTATCGCCATAACTTGTATAACGGATGCTTTTCGAAGGTTGAGGTAGATGGTTTCCGAAGGTTTCTTGGTTATGTGTTGAAGGATGGATACAGCTGGATGTAGGATTTGCTAGTTTGGGTGAGATATTATGCTTCCCCTGTATCCCCAACACCTGATTGCATAACCGGAAAGGTTCGGGAGTTTCATAGGTAGGAATTCTAGTAGCTCTAGTTCTTCTTCCACGGATATTGGTTTGAGATTGGGATTTCTTACCAATTATTCGTTCTTGATCCGTACCTTGTTGATTTATTTCTCTACCTTAATTCTAAGTGGCTTCCCAATTTATGGATATGTGACCATTTCAAGAGGAATGCATTCGTTCATTTTGTTCGGATGTGAAGACTATATGTTGCAATTTTCATTCCGTTGGATTTAGCTTCAATATTTGTCTGTCAATGTGCTAATGGTGGTCAACCTCTTCAGGATGGCTCCTCCAACGCGCACGACTCCGAACCCTAATCCGCCACCACCTCCCCCTCCTCCGGAGGCATGGCAAGCTGTGATGGCTGCAACCAATGCAAACACACAGTTGATCATGCAAATTCTCCAAGAGCGCAATCAAGGCAACCAAGGGAATCAAGGCAGCAATCAGAATCACTTTGCTACACTCAACCAGTTCCTTGCTAATAGGCCAAAGACTTCCAGCAATTGTGTTGAGGCAACCGATTCTAACGATTGGCTTGTGGATCTGTGCAAGCATTTCGAGTGCAGTAACGTCAGTCCTGAGGACTTTGTCAAGTTCGCTTCCTTCCAACTCAAAGATCAAGCTGCAGAATGGTTCCAGCAGTACAAGGATTCCAGAGGTGGACGTGTTATAACTTGGGATGATTTCCATCGAGATTTCAGGGCTCATCATATCCCCCAGAGCGTGGTTGAAAGCAAGCGTGAGGAATTCCGCAATCTGAAGCAAGGCTCTTTGTCTTTCTATGACTACAACAAGTTGTTTCAGAAGCTTGCCCGCTTTGCCAAGCAGGACGTCCCTGATGAGAAGAGCATGATATACCAGTTCAGGGGTGGTCTCAGAGAAGAATTTCAGCTAGCTCTTGTTCTCTTCGAGCCCTTGAGATACGATGAGTTCTACAACATGGCACTGAAGCAAGAGGCTGCTCAGTTGAGGTGTGATGCTTCCAAGAAGCGAGTCAGAGATGTTACTCCTTCCTCTACTCAAGTGGCCAAGCAGCAGAAGTATTGGCTTCCTCCTCCTCCGTTCCGTCAGCCGTATCAGCAAAAGAGCAAAGGTGGCAGTGGATCTTCCCACCCACCCAACCCTGGCTTTCAGAACAAGACTTCGTCTCAAGCTCCAAGATCGAGTGCTCCGTATCACCGTCCGCTTTCAGAGGTCACGTGCAACAAGTGCCAACAGAAGGGTCACTATGCCAACAAGTGTTTCAACCAGAGGCGTCTTCCTCCTCCTCCTCCTGTCAGATCGGCAAGTATAGCTGTGGTCAAGCATAACCCCAAGTCCGCCAAGGTCAACTTGATGAATGCAGCTCAGGCAGAGGACTCGTCAGATGTCATCATGGGTAACCTTCCTGTTAATGATATTCCTGCAAAAGTTCTTTTTGACACAGGTGCATCGCATTGTTTCATCTCGAGGCCATTTCTTTCTAAGCATGAGTTGCCTTTGCAAGATTTGCCTAGACAGTTATCTGTTGTTTCTCCGGGGAAATTCATGAATGCAAGCGCTATTGCCCCAGATGTTACTATCACGTTGGGCGATTACAAGTTTCTCTCTTCTTCGGTGGTTCTTGGTAACTCGGATATTGATCTTATTCTCGAAATGGATTGGCTTTCTAAGCACAAGGCTCAGCTTGATTGTGCAGCCAGGCAGATTCAATTGACTCATTCGTCTGAGGATGTAATTGTCTTTGCCGCTCGGGATAATACCATCCGTCTGTTTTCTCTTAATGAGAAGGCTGAACTGCACGCCATCTCTCAAATTCCAGTCGTTTGCAAATATCAAGACGTCTTTCCAGAAGAGCTTCCAGGAATGCCTCCGCACCGGCCAGTTGAATTCGTTATTGATCTTGAGCCTGGCATGGAACCTGTGTGCAAACGTCCTTACAAGCTCGGACCTGAAGAGTTGAAGGAGCTGAAGAAGCAACTCGATATTCAAGAGAAAATGGGTCTCATCCGGCCTAGTTCTTCTCCGTGGGGTTGTGGTGTTCTTTTTGTGAAGAAGAAGGATGGCACGGACCGACTTTGTGTTGATTACCGTCCAGTGAACAAGAAGACCATCAAGAACAAATACCCACTTCCCAACATCAATGAGATGTTCGAACAACTCAAAGGTGCCCAAGTATTCTCCAAGCTTGATCTCTGTATGGGTTATCATCAGATTCGAATCCGTGAGCAAGATATTCCCAAGACGGCTTTCAGGACAAGCTTTGGTTCATATGAATACACTGTCATGTCATTTGGTCTCGTCAACGCCCCTCCGACGTTCTCTCGCATGATGAACTTCATCTTCAACGCCTACACCAATGACTTCGTTTTGGTCTATCTCGACGACATTCTGGTTTTCTCCAAGAACAAGGAAGATCATGCCAAGCACTTGCGTTTTGTTCTTGATAAGCTCAGAGAACATCAGTTCTACGCCAAGTTCTCCAAGTGTGAATTTTGGCTCGATGAGGTTCTTTATCTTGGTCATATCATCTCTGCCAAGGGCATTGCCGTGAATCCTGAGAAGGTGTCTGCAATTGTGAATTGGGAACCTCCTCAGAACATGAAGCAAGTCCATAGCTTTCTCGGTCTCGCAAGCTATTGCCGAAGATTCGTTGAAAACTTTTCTAAGATCACGAAGCCTCTCTCTAATCTTCTCCAGAAGCACGTCAAGTACGTTTGGTCTCCGGAGTGTGACATTGCTTTCAACACTTTGAAAGAGAAATTGATCACTACTCCAGTTCTGACTCCGCCTGATGAATCCAAACCGTACGAGGTCTTTTGTGATGCCTCTCTCCAAGGTCTTGGCGCAGTATTGATGCAAGAGAAGAAAGTTGTTGCTTATACCTCTCGCCAGTTGAAGCCTAATGAGAAGAACTACCCCACTCATGATCTCGAGTTGGCGGCAGTTGTGCATGCTCTTTTGACTTGGAGACATCTTCTATTGGGAAGAAAAGTGGACATTTTCACTGATCACAAGAGTCTCAAGTACATCTTCACTCAGCCTAATCTCAACCTCAGGCAAACTCGATGGGTCGAAATGATTCAAGAGTATAATCCGAGTATCGAGTATACTCCAGGCAAGGCCAATGTGATTGCTGACGCATTGAGCAGGAAAGCTTACTGCAACAGTCTGATTCTCAAGCCTTATCAACCCGAATTTTGTGAAGCTTTCCGCAAACTTAATCTGCAAGTTGTTCCTCAAGGTTTCCTCGCCAACCTTCTAGTCTCTCCTACCTTAGAAGACCAGATTCGCCAAGCACAACTTCTTGATGCTATGGTGAAAAAGGTGAAGATTGGGATTGCCAAGAATCAACCCAAGTATAAGTGCTACCGCCTTGATGACAAGGACACTCTCTTCTTCGAGGATCGTATTGTTGTAACCAAAGGTGAACTTCGTAAAGTGATCATGAACGAGGCTCACAATTCTCTCCTCTCCATCCACCCGGGGAGCACGAAGATGTATCAGGACCTCAAGCAAGCTTATTGGTGGACGCGAATGAAGCGCGAGATCGCTCAATTCGTGAATGAATGTGATGTCTGCAGAAGAGTGAAGGCAGAACACCAAAGGCCAGCAGGTCTCCTCCAACCTGTTGCCATTCCAGAATGGAAGTTTGACCACATTGAAATGGACTTTGTGACTGGGTTTCCAAAGTCCAAGCGTGGCAATGATGCTATATTCGTTGTCATCGACAAACTCACCAAAGTGTCTCACTTTCTGCCTATCAAAGAGTCGATCACTGCAGCTCAATTGGCGGAACTCTATACCTCTCGTATTGTCTCTCTGCACGGTATTCCTCAAGTGATCTCTTCAGACCGTGGCAGCATCTTTACATCCAAGTTTTGGGATTCTTTTCAGAAGGCCATGGGCACTAACATCCTCTTCAGCACAGCTTTCCATCCTCAAACTAGCGGTCAAGTCGAGCGTGTCAACCAGATTCTTGAAGATATGCTCAGGGCTTGTGTGATCTCCTTCGGCATGAAGTGGGACGATTGTCTTCCTTATGCTGAATTCTCCTACAACAACAGTTTTCAAGCAAGTTCGGGCAAGGCCCCATTTGAAATTCTGTATGGTAGGAAGTGCCGTACCCGTCTCAACTGGTCTGAAACCGGTGAACGTCAGCTTTTGGGTAATGACTTAATCACAGAGGCAGAAGAAATGTGCAAAGTCATTCGTGATAACCTCAAAGCAGCCCAATCCCGTCAAAAGAGCTACTATGATAGTAAGCACCGTGATTTGGCTTTCGAGATCGGAGATCATGTTTACCTCCGTGTCTCTCCTATGAAAGGTACTCGTCGCTTCGGTATCAAAGGGAAGCTTGCCCCTAGATACGTGGGACCTTTCAAGATTGTCAGCAAGAGAGGCGACCTCACCTATCAACTCGAGCTTCCTTCAAACTTTGCAAATGTTCATGACGTGTTCCATGTCTCTCAGCTTCGAAAGTGCTTCAAGACTCCTGACCGCACCGTCAACTTCGAGGACATTGATCTCCAAGAAGATCTCTCCTATCGTGAGCACCCAGTTGCTATTCTTGAAGAGACTGAACGCAAGACTCGCAACAAGTCAATCAAATTTCTCAAAGTCAAGTGGTCACACCTTTCCGACCGTGAAGCTACCTGGGAACGCGAGGATCACCTCCGTTCTGAGTACCCGGCGTTCTTTCAGTCCTAGATCTCAGGACGAGATCCTTTCGTAGTGGTGGAGTGTTGTAACACCCCGGATGTAACTTTCCCAATTTGTACTCCAACTCTTGCCGTTTTCCGGTGTTAAGTTATTTTATTATCTCGGGTTCGGGTCTTTGTCTCCGTGTGTTGTTATTTTTGTCATGCATCTCATATCATGTCATCATGTGCATTGCATTTGCATACGTGTTCGTCTCAGGCATTCGAGCATTTTCCCCGTTGTCCGTTTGCATTCCGGCGTTTTGTTCTCCTCCGGTGGTCATTTCCACATTTCTTTCATGTGTGGGGATTAAACATTTCCGGATTGGACCGAGACTTGCCAAGCGGCCTTGGTTTACTACCGGTAGACCGCCTGCAAGTTTCGTACCATTTGGACTTTGTTTGATACTCCAACAGTTAATCGAGGGACCGAAAAGGCCTCGTGTGTGTTGCATCCCAACACCCCTCCAATTTGGCCCAAAACCCACCTAACTCTGCTCCATCATCTAGAGTGTTCGATCACGATCGCGTGGCCGAAAACCGCACCTCATTTGGACTCTCCTAGCTCCCTCTATGTCTATTTAAACACCCCTCCGAATCCGGATCTTCCTCTCCCCCCGAAACCCTAAAATCCCCTCACGCGCACCGGACGAATCCCGCCGCCGCACCCCAGCCAATAGGCGCACGCCACGTAGCCTCCCGCCGCCGCCACCCCCGCCGGCCCGCCGGGCCCAAGGCCGGCCCCCTCCGTCCCGCGCCCGGGCCGCGCCTCCTCCTCCAGGGCGCCTCGCCGCGCCGCCCCTGCCTCGCGTCCAGCGCTGCCGCACCGCCGTGGCGCCATAGCCGCCCGTCGCCAGCGCCGTGCTCCGCCGCCGCACCAGGCCGCCGCCGCGCCGCCGCCTCGGCCCATCCCGAAGCCAGATCCGCCGCCCCACCGGAGTCCGGCCACTCCCCGGCCTCCTCCTCGCCGGCCCCGGCCGCCACTCGTCGGATGAACAGTGCGCGCGCCGCCGTCCTCGGATTCCGTGCCATGAACAGTAAACCCTAGATCTGTCCCGGAGAGGCTGTTTTTCTTCTAAGTCCCCGGATTTTCAGTTCAAGTGCTCCTGTTCGTGGCCCCGTAACTTTGCATCCATGGCTCCGATATTCATGCATATACCATATCAAAATGTTCATCTCAGAGAGTACATCATTTCATTCCATTGCATCATTTTCATTTGAGTTCATCTTGATGCCCGAAATGCTGTTAGAAGAGGGCTACTTGAGATAATTGTCAGATCTGCTACTCCATTTAGGTTTTTGTCATTTTTGCCATGATTAATGTGTGCATGATATGCCCTGATGTTCTACCTATGTTTTGTTAAGGGTCTTGTCATCTTTCCCAGAGGTGAAACCATGTATTTTTGTGATGAGTGTGGTGACTAGTGCAAGCTTGCAAAGTGGTGCACTTGGTATTCTGATTTCAAGGACTTAGAAATTCCACTAAGTCCTTGATCTGTTATCTCGTATGGCCGTATGTTCATGTTGTTTCCTAGTGATCCGTGCCTCTTTTGAGGATGATCAGTAAGGATGTTTTGTTAATATTGTAGTGCTCTATCAATCCATGTCTTTGTTTTCAATTATGGAGCACCCTAGCTTGAGTCAATCGAGCTCTACTTTTTCTACTTTGTGAATCTGGGCAGATTGTCAACTTGTTTGCAATTTTGCCGATGATGTTGTAGTTGATCCGTGCATGCTATGCTATTGTTCTTGCCATTTCTAGCTTGCATTTTGTGCCTTCTTGATGGATGTATGCTTGTCTTGCCATGACTTGCCCCGTAGTGAGTGCATCAAGCTCGTAAACATGCCTACTTGATATCTGTTTTCAGCATGTGTCAGTTTTCACCAAGTCTGAAAACTGATTATGTTTTTGCTATGTTCACATGCTTGCAATTGTATTTTCTGATCCCTTTTGGCTCAAGGTCACTAAGAGACTTTTGTTATGCTCTTAGAGTAGCTCCATGACATGCTGTAGTTTGCCATGTTCAGGTCCTGTAGCATATAGTTTTGTGGCTCCTAAGAGTGCTACCTGATCTGAAATTCTAGACAAGTGTTAATTTCACTAAGTCTGAGATCTGTTTGCCATATGTATTTCTGCCATGCTTGTTTGAACCTGTTAATGGATGAATTGGCCGTAGCTCAGTGCTAGACTTTTGTTAATCATCTTGAATGCATCCCTGCCATGTATTTTGTTGTCATGTTTGGGTGCTATAGCATGTTCATTTCATTGCATTTAGATGCCCACTTGCTGTAAATCGCAGACCGTGGTCATATTTGAATCGCTTGTCATTTCCAAACCATAACTCCGATTCCGGCGTTCTTTATATCGTTTTCAAGCGATTTCATCTCATATTTCCAGTGGCACACATGTATTTCCAAGTTGAGGCCAGGTTCATGCATTCCCTGTCATGTCTTGCATTTTGCATCCCGCATCGCATCCCGCATAGCATATCATCATTGCATCATATTGCTTGATCCTTGCACGTGGTTGATTGTATCCTTGTTGCTTGTTTGTCTTGTTTGGGTAGAGCCGGGAGACGAGTTCGCTAACGAGGAGCCCGTTGAGTTTGCTTTTCAGGATCCAGTCAACTCTGACAACTGTGCAGGCAAGATGATCATACCCTCGAAATCACTACTGTCTTTGCTATGCTAGTTTGCTCGCTCTTTTGCTATGCCAATGCTACGATGCCTACCACTTGCTTTCAAGCCTCCCAAATTTCCATGTCAAACCTCTAACCCACCTTGTCCTAGAAAACCATTGATTGGCTATGTTACTGCTTTGCTCAGCCCCTCTTATAGCGTTGCTAGTTGCAGGTCAAGATTGAAGGCCGTTCCTTGTTGGAACATTTATTTACTTGTTGGGATATCATTATATTGCCATGTTATCTTAATGCATCTATATACTTGGTAAAGGGTGGAAGGCTCGGCCTCTCGCCTAGTGTTTTGTTCCACTCTTGCCGCCCTAGTTTCCGTCATATCGGTGTTATGTTCCTGGATTTTGCGTCCCTTACGCGGTTGGGTTATAATGGGAACCCCTTGATAGTTCGCCTTGATTAAAGCTTTTCCAGCAATGCCCAGCCTTGGTTTTACCATTTGCCACCTAGCCTTTTTCTTTCCCTTGGGTTCTGCAGACTCAAGGGTCATCATTATTTTAACCCCCCCCCCCCCGGCCAGTGCTCCTCTGAGTGTTGGTCCAACCGAGCGATGTCCGGGGCTACCAGGGGCAACTCTGGGCTGGCCTACCCGACGTCTGGCTCATCTGAGTGTGCCCTGAGAACGAGATATGTGCAGCTCCTATCGGGATTTGTCGGCACATTCGGGCGGTGTTGCTGGTCTTGTTTTAACCTGTCGAAGTGTCTTGAAGAACCAGATACCGAGTCTGATCGGAGCTCTTGGGAGGAGGTCTATTCCTTCGTTGACCGTGAGAGCTTGTCATGGGCTAAGTTGGGACTCCCCTACAGGGATTTGAACTTTCGAAAGCCGTGCCCGCGGTTATGGGCAGATGGGAATTTGTTAATGTCCGGTTGTAGATAACTTGAACCTTAACTTAATTAAAATGAATCAACTGAGTGTGTTACCGTGATGGCCTCTTCTCGGCGGAGTCCGGGAAGTGGACACGGTGTTGGAGTAATGTTTGCGCAGGTTGCTCTCTAGTTTCTCGCTCGCGCTTTGCCTCCTCTTCTCGCTCTCTTTTGCGAATAAGTTAGCCACCATATTTGCTAGTCGCTTGCTGCAGCTCCACATATTTACCTTGCCATACCTATAAGCTTAAATAGTCTTGATCGCGAGGGTGCGAGATTGCTGAGTCCCTGTGGCTCACAGATTACTATTACACCAGATGCAGGGCCTGATGAATTCCGCTCTAGGAGACACACTTGAGCTCAAGTGGGAGTTCGACGAAGCCTCTCAACGTTACTATGTTTCCTTTCCTGATGATCAGTAGTGGTGCCCAGTTGGGGGTGATCGGGACCGTGTCGCATGTCGGGTTCTCTTTTATTTTGGTGCTGTAGTCGGGCCATGAGTGTTTGGATGATGTAATGTTATTTATGTACTTGATTGACATGGCGAGTGTAAGCCAACTATGTTATCTCCCCTTTATTATTCATATTACATGGGATGTTGTGAAGATTGCCTAACTTGCGACATGTACCTTCAATGCGATTATGCCTCTAAGTCGTGCCTCGACACGTGGGAGATATAGTCGCATCGAGGGTGTGATAGTGGCACACCCTTCCTGCACTTGGTAAAATTGCGATGCATGGAGGCACTCTTCAGCAGGTCCAAAAAGGTGTCCGGAGAACTCCACATTTGGTTAAGCGGGGAATACTACGGATCGCCGAACTTCGTCTATAATAAGAAAGGTTAACAGCCGCTATCTCCCCAGCTTGCCGGATCTCTTCTCGAGTCGCTCTAGACTCAGACCGTGCTTCTTTCGCCTCTTGTAAGGCCTTGTCGAGATCGAATGCTTTGGCCTTGTTATCCTTCTCAAAGAATTAGCAATGGACAGTGGTCTCCTCTAGCTTGCGCGCCATGGTAGTAATTCTTTCCTCACACTGGCGCCGAACAGCCTGTTCGGTTTTTAACTCTTCAGCCGCCTTATGGGCAGCCAAATTACTCATCCGGGTTTGTTCCTTGGCAAGGACAAGCTCAGCCCGAAGGGCCTCCACCACAGCAGCACCATCTGTAGTTATGCATGTCTTAGTATACAATTCTAGCTTCATGCTCATGTTATCATGCATAAATATATTGGCTGACCCGAAAACATACTTTGTGCCTGGTCAAAACGCCTGTTGATCGGCGTGATGTCATCATCCACCTCATCAATCTTCCGCTGCAGATCCGCAACCTCCGCGGATCGGGCAGTTGCAGGGGAGGTAATAGCATGTGTTCCAAGTAGTCAGATTATTTCCTGGATAAATATTTTTGATCCTCTGATTGCCTCCCTTGGGAATCCTATCAGAGTCTCAGGGGCTACTATCTATACATAGGAGTACTTTGTGAATAAAACACAATTGAAAGAATTACAGCACAAACCTCGAAACCTCTTAGCAGGCTCGTGAAGGCCTCATTCAATCCGCTTTTCGCTGATAGGACCTTTTTAACCACCGTATCCATCAAGGTACGAAGGTCTTCGGAGACGGACGCCTGTCGCAGCATGTTCGTAAATATATCCTGAGTTTATGGGTCTCCGGAAGCAGCTGTAGCAGCACGGCCCCCCTTCAAAGGGATCCGTTCATTTGCCCCCTAGAGTTGTCTCCGGCTGAAAGCCGGACAGTCCGGGGCCTTTATTGCTGGTCCCTGGACCCTGGGCTACCAAAGTATCATCTTCGATTCATGTTTTCGTCACCCCTCGCATCACTTGCGGATCAGGAGAGACCCTCCAGGATGACACCTCGAAGTCATCCTCCTTATTGGGCGAGGAGACTCGTGGAAGCGTCATGCTTTCCATCATCTCTGGGAGAAGATCTCCCGAGGAAGATGACACTAGTAGAAAAAGGGCCTTTAGTCCTGGTTCATAAGGGCCTTTAGTCCCGGTTCTGGAACCGGGACTAAAGGGTCGGTACTAAAGCCTCCCCCTTTAGTCCCGGTTCTAACTGGAACCGGGACTAAAGAAAGGCCCTCCATGTGGAGGCTGCCTGGAGGTCCACCTTTAGTCCCGGTTGGTAACACCACCCGGTACTAAAGGAAATTTTATGATTTTTTTTTGAAAAAAAATTTGAATTTTTTTTTTGAATTTCAAAATTCTGAATTATTTTAACCTCTAATCTCTAATCACCCCTCGTCACTGCTCAATTTAACCTAATCTCTAATCACCCCTCATCATTTCAAATCATCTAACTTCCCGAACGGTCACCCATCCTCTCACTACTCCAACCTGAGCACGCTTAACTTCTGGGTTCTATTCTCCCTCGTTTCCAAGTCTGCACTTGTTGTTTTCCTGACAATAGTAAGATGTCAATCCTATTAACCCTCAGGAATTTAGCTTGAGCATGAAGTCACACATTTCACTGTTTGAGTTTGAAACTATTGTTCTAAAAATCAATAATTATTTAGTAACACTAATATTTCTTGAATAAGTAGTTTGACCACAGTTTGACCATAGTTGACCAAAATTCAAAAAAACTGAAATAATTATTTAGTAACACTAATATTCTTGAATAATTATTTAGTAAAACTAATACTTCTTGAATAAGTAGTTTGACCATAGTTTGACCAGATTTAAAAAAATCAAAAAAATTGAAATTTGAGCATAACTTTTTTTCCTTTTAGAATTTGAGGATTCTAAAAATTTGCAAACAGGCCGTAGGCAGTCTCCATCGGATGCGGATTTTCGTTCCGAACATTTTGATATATTATATGTTTTTTCCGACATCGTATGCAAAAGTTATAGCCGTTTTACATTTTCCCTACATTTTTTGCAAAACATGTCCAAATTTAAGTTTTTAAATTTTCCTAACTAGTAGATGTAGTAATATAACTACCTCTCGAAGGATTTTATTTTTTGAAGTTTTTATCATTTTCTTTTGATTTTTTCAAAACAAAAAGGCGATCCACGGGGGGGGGGGGGTAGAGTTTGAAAATGGGACCTTTGGTCCCGGTTTGAGACACGAACCGGGACTAATGGGTGCAATGCCCTTTAGTCCCGGTTTGTGTCTCAAACCAGGACTAAAAGTTTAATCTTTAGTCCCGGTTTGAGACACAAACCGGGACTAAAGGGCATCGCACCCTTTAGTCTCGGTTGGTGTCTCAAACCGGGACTAAAGGGCTTAGGTGAACCGGGACTAAAGCCTTAGCCGCACGAACCGGGACCAATGCTCACATTAGTCCTGGTTCGTGACTGAACCGGGACTAATGTGAATATTGCCCCGTGACCAAAGCCTTGTTTTCTACTAGTGTGATTGTTGAGAAAGATTGTGCGCTGAGCTTCAAAAAGCATACATTTTAGATGTTACCCTGGTCACAGGAGAGGAACGGGGTATGTGTAAAACACCCTTGTTCGCTTATGATTTAGGCTTAGCCTCACTGGAGGAGTGCGCGATAATGTCGTCCTTCAAGCCCGAGCCTCCCGACAAAGGCATCTTGCGTCGCTTGGGAGCCTTTTCTTCCCAATCTTTGGAGACGGCCCTTTTCTTACCAGAGGGGGAATGAATGTTGGCTTCTCCTTTACTTTTGCCTTCGGGAGATGGGATTTTCATCTCCCCAGACACGGCGTCTAAGATATCTTCGGGATGGAGGCCATCTTTGGTCCTCCCGCTCTCCGTCTTGTCCTCCTTCGCAGACATCTGGTATGGTGCTGGGGCCAGCATCCTTGTTAATATGGGATCCGCTGAGGCTTCGGGAAGGGGGGCGAACACCTAATTAGTTCTTCTTTCTTTATCCAGCCCTGAACAAAGATGGTTTGTTCAGTAACGTATTACGATATACTTAACTGCAAAGTGTTCGAAAGACAAGTGCTTACCGGGGTATCCGGACGGTTGCAGACAAGGCCGACGTCTTTAGTGGTGTCTGGCCAATGTTTTCGTTTCCCAAAAAACATCTTCCACATCCCTTTGTGCGTAGCGCCGAAGAAGTGTTGGAGGGTTTGTGGCCCTTCCGGATTAAACTCCCACATGCGGAGAGGCCTACGCTGGCATGGTAGGATTCGGCGGATCAGCATTACTTGAATCACGTTGACAAGATCGATGTCCCTCTCGAGGAAAGTTCGGATGCGGCTATGTAGAGTCTGCACTTGATCAACTGATCCCCAGTCCAGCCCTTTATTGACCCATGATGCAAGCTGTAATGGAGGGCCGGAACAAAACACGGGTGTAGCTGCCCACTTGGTGCTACGGGGTTCCGTAAAGTAAACCACTCTCGCTGCCATTGATTGGAAGTTTCGGTGAAAGAGCCTTTTGGCCAGGGAGTGCTGGTAAGCTGGCTTACTACATCATTGCCGCACTCCACCTGATCCCCGTCGACTACCTTTGGCTTAACACCAAAGGTCTTGAGCCATAAGCCGAAGTGTGGGGGGATTCGGAGGAAGGCCTCGCACGTGACAATAAACGCCGAGACATGAAGGAAAGAATCCGGAGCTAGATCGTGAAAATCCAGTCCGTAATAAAACGTTAGCCCCCGGACAAAGGGGTGGAGAGAGAACCGTAGCGCTCGGAGGAAGTAAGAGATGAATACAACCCTCTCGCCTGATCTGGTGGTCGGAATAACCTGTCCTTGAGCAGGGAGCCTGTGGTGGATCTCCGCGGTCAGGTATCTGGCCGCCTGAAGCTTTGCAATATCCTCCTCTATGGCGGAGGAAGCCACCCATCGACCTTGAGGGCTGGGTCCGGACATGATGGGGAAGCTTGAAGCAACGAAGTCAAACCTTTGGTGCTAGAACTCGAGGTTGGAAAGGTTGACGAGAGGCTTGGCGTAAAAGGACAGCCCTTGGTTCCTTTACAAAGGCAAGGGTATTGAACACCTCCTCCTAAGCCTAAAAACCTGCCTATTCCCAAGGAATCTTTCCAGTGGAATAGTTGGGTTAGCCACGCTCATATTAATGAGGATCCCACAATAAGCAGACACGATCTCTGCTTCAACTGAACGTGCCAATAAAAACCACACCTCGAAACATGGAACAGGAAATGGTTCGAAATAACAACCGAACAAATGTGATGTCATCTTACAAAAAGTTGTTAGCAGATGGGACTCGTGAAATATTATATTCTCTGCAGTCGTGTGTGGTACTTGTGTTGCAGCTCCGGACACATTCGTTTTATCTGAAGACTATCTTGGAGTATTCGGAAAGGGGAACCCGCCTTGCAATGCCGAAGACAATCTGCGTGTCGGACACCTCGTCATTGAAGCCTGGTTCAGGGGCTACTGAGGGAGTCCTGGACTAAGGGGTCCTCAGGTGTCCGATCTATTGGATATGGGCCGGACTGATGGGCCGTGAAGATACAAAGACCGAAGACTCTGCCCGTGTCCGGATGGGACTCTCCTTGGCGTGGAAGGCAAGCTTGGTGGCCAAATATGAAGATTCCTTTCTCTGTAACCGACCTTGTGTAACCCTAGATCCCTCATGTGTCTATATAAACCGGAAGGCTAGGTCCGTAGATAGATCCTCATAATCATAGTCAGGCTAGACTTTTAGGGTTTAGCCATTACGATCTCGTGGTAGATCAACTCTTGTAATACTCATATTCATCAAGATCAATCAAGCAGGAAGTAGGGTATTACCTCCATAGAGAGGGCCCGAACCTGGGTAAACATTGTGTCCCCCATCTCCTGTTACCATCGATCCTAGATGCACAGTTCGGGACCCCCTACCCGAGATCTGCCGGTTTTTACACCGACAATAGCCAAACTATATGATTTTGTAGGGATAAGCTTTCTTTGGCCATGTTATTTTGAGAAGACATGACTGCTTAGTTAGTATGCTTGAAGTATTATTATTTTTATGTCAATATTAAACTTTTGTCTTGAATCTTATGGATCTAAATATTCTTACCACAATAAAGAGGATTACATAGATAAATATGTTAGGTAGCATTCCACATCAAAAATTCTGTTTTTAGCATTTACCTACTCGAGGACGAGCATGAATTAAGCTTGGGAATGCTTGATATGTCTCCAATGTATCTATAATTTTTTATTGTTCCATGCTATTATATTATCAACCTTGGATGTTTTATATGCATTTACATGCTATTGTATATGATTTTGGGGACTAACCTATTAACCTAGAGCCCAGTGCCAATTTCTGTTTTTCCTTGTTTTTGAGTATCGCGGAAAAGGGAAATCAAACGGAGTCCAATTGACCTGAAATTTCACGGAGATCATTTTTGGACCAGAAGAAGCCCACGGAGTATCGGAGATGGGCCAGAAGACTCCCGAGGCCACCACGAGGGTGGGGGCGCGCCCTACCCCCTAGGCGCGCCCTACCCCCTCGGCGCGCCCCCTATGTCGTGGCCGCCTCGGGGATCCCCCTGACTTGTTCCCGACTCCAACACCTCTTATATATATATATACTGAAACCTCTAGAAAATAACCTAGATCGGGAGTTCCGCCGTCGCAAGCCTCTGTAGCCACCGAAAACCAATCTAGACCCGTTCCGGCACCCTGCCGGAGGAGGGAATCCCTCTCCGGTGGCCATCTTCATCATCCCGGCGCTCTCCATGATGAGGGAGTAGTTCTCCCTCGATGTTGAGGGTATGTACCAGTAGCTATGTGTTTGATCTCTCTCTCTCTCTCATGTTCTTGATTCGGAATGATCTTGATGTATCACGAACTTTGCTATTATAGTTGGATCTTATGATGTTTCTCCCCCTCTATCTCCTTGTGATGAATTGAGTTTTCCCTTTGAGTTATCTTATAGGATTGAGTCTTCAAGGATTTGAGAACACTTGATGTATGTCTTGCGTGTGCTTATCTGTGGTGACAATAGGATATCACGTGATCCACTTGATGTATGTTTTGGTGATCAACTTGCGAGTTTGGTGACCTTGTGAACTTATGCATTGGGGTTGGCACACATTTTCGTCTTGACTCTCCGGTAGAAACTTTGGGGCACTCTTTGAAGTTCTTTGTGTTGGTTGAATAGATGAATCTGAGATTGTGTGATGCATATCGTATAATCATACCCACGGATACTTGAGGTGACATTGGAGTATCTAGGTGACATTAGTGTTTTGGTTGAATTATATCTTAAGGTGTTATTCTAGTACGAACCCTATGATAGATTGAACGGAAAGAATAGCTTCGTGTTATTTTACTACGGACTCTTGAATAGATCGATTAGAAATGATAACTTTGAGGTGGTTTCGTACCCTATAATAATCTCTTTGTTTGTTCTCCGCTATTAATGACTTTGGAGTGACTCTTTGTTGCATGTTTAGAGATAGTTATATGATCCAATTATGTTATTATTGTTGAGAGAACTTGCACTAGTGAAATTATGAACCCTAGGCCTTGTTTCCTAGCACTGCAATACCATTTACGCTCACTTTTATCATTAGTTATCTTGCTATTTTTATATTTTCAGATTACAAAAACATATATCTACCATCCATATTGCACTTGTATCACCATCTCTTCGCCGAACTAGTGTACCTATACAATTTACCATTGTATTGGGTGTGTTGGGGACACAAGAGACTCTTTGTTATTTGGTTGCACGGTTGTTTGAGAGAGACCATCTTCATCCTATGCCTCCCACGAATTGATAAACCTTAGGTCATCCACTTGAGGGAAATTTGCTACTGTCCAACAAACCTCTGCACTTGGAGGCCCAACAACATCTACAAGAAGAAGGTTGTGTAGTAGACATCAATGATTAGGCTTGAGAAAGGGAAGGAGATAGGCTTGGTGTACCCTCAGTGCCACATGCAGCACGGAGAAGGCGGCGGACGCGGACGTTGTTTTCAGCCGGTTGAAGGTAAGTATTTTCCTTATTTTTGCGCTCATGGATGTGTTTACATGGACTAATTTTACATTGGGTGCTGCTACGCGTCCGCCGGCAGATATACTGAAATTATCCGCTGCTTGGACAGCTGTTGGATCCCTGAGTTGTTAGCCATCCGATTTAGTGTGCGTGTCGGACATGCCCCCCCCCTCATTATTCTCGCAACATGCACGTTGTTGCAGAAACAAGACAATTAACTTGCCCCCGGGCCCGACAGAGCTGCGCCCAGCGTCGCATCGCCTTCAACCCGCTACCAAAATCAGCCCGCCGCCAGCATGCAGGAGCTAAATTGAACTCTGTGCAATACCATGGCGAACCATATCGCGCGTCAGATGCTTGGATTAGATGCAAACCGAGCTCACCGTGCGGCCTCTACTCCAGCATGACGACAACGAGCTCCCACGTCGAGCACTCCTTGGTCGATTTCTGCAACTGAAGCTATGTTTCTGAAACATGTGTTGCGTTGCAATGCTTGGCCTAGTACGCTCTAACATGGTGTGCTTCTCCAACACTTTCTGCAACCGGGGCTATGTTTCTTAAGTAAGACCCTTGTTGTAGAAGAAAAAAATATTCGTTGCCGAACATTTTTTCTGAAACAAGACCTTTGTTCCAGAAACTTTCTAAAACTAGACCCTGTTGTTGAAAAAAAAACTTCACCACCGAAACATTTTTTATTTCTGAAACAAGATCTCTATTGCAAAAACTTTCTGAAACAATACAGTTGTTACAAAAAAATGTCTGCACAAGACTTGTGGCCAGCGAGCACTCGACCAAGATTGATCTGACGTCTACACAGGTGGCGGACGCTACGCGTGCATCTGTCGGCTGAAGGATAACGTTTTCCATAATATAATGGGCAATGATACGCGTCTGTTGGGTCATAAATCGATAAGATCAGCCTTCTCGGCAACCGTCGGATGCCTCCCGAAACAGCCATCCGATTTACCGTCCCAGCCAACTGGGTGCCCTCGCAACAGCTAGCTTGTTGCGCTCATGGTTTTGCAACAAGGACCTTGTTGCAAATGTCCACTGAGACACCACTGCCTCGCCATGGCCTGAGTGCCTCCACCATGGAGCATCGCCAGCCACTGGAGTCGTCGCGTCTCCTCCGAACCAACACCCCGAGCATCTGCCTCTACTCCAGGACCACAACGATGAAGTCTCACGCCGGGCATTCCTCTGGCGATTTCTGCAACCGAAGCTATGTTTCTGAAACATGCGTCGTGTTGCAACGTTTGCCCTCGTACGCTCTAACGTGGGGCGCTCATTCTGCGCTTTCTGCAACCGGAGCTATATTTCTGAAACAATATCCTTGTTGCAGAAGAGAAAATATTCATCGTCGAACCATTTTTCTTCTTTCTGAAACAAGACCTCTGTCGCAGAAACTTTCTGAAACTAAACCCTGTTGCCGAAAGGAAAACTTCACCACCAAACACTTTTTTCTTTCTGAAACAAGATTTCTATTACAGAAAGCTTCTGAAACAAGACGCTTGTTGCACACAAAAAAACTAGCTGCACGGGACTTGTTGCCAGTGCGAGCCCATGATCAAAAACAATCCGACAGCTACGCAGGCGGCGGCTGTCTGTGCGTTGATCATCCGGCTGAAGGTTAGCGTTTTCCTTCTAGCTAGTGGGCCACGAGTAAAAATATTGCACGCTTGGACCTAGTCGATCAATTATCCACGGGTAAAAACAGTTAACGCGGTAGTTGGACTGCTCAAGTGTGTCGTGTACAATAGAAATATTAATAATTGTAGTTATTTTTGCCGATGGTAAGAGAGAAATTGTGTAATTTTTGTAAAAGTTTCGTAAAATGTTAAGCACAAATGCAAACAACACAAGGCTGAGGAACAAAAAGAACTTTTTGTTCGTTTGTGCAGGCTGCCTTTACAAAAAAATAGTGTTGTTGTATGAGAAATGGTGGTTAAATTATTATTTTTACAAGACAATGGTCAAGGTAAAATACAGACCATTTGATAACATGCAACAACTCTTCCATTTACTTGCGCTGGGAAAAAGTCCTTGCGCATTTACTTGCCCTCCAAAAGTCTTGCCTAGGCCAGTACTTGTCAGCACCTATCAGGCTAGTCATAATGGGAGTAACTTAGCTAGTAACATCGCGCACTTTAAGAAATTATTGCTTATGTGGCAAGTAATTAATAAGAGGTGGTAACATAATATATGACTGTAACATAGCGTTTTTTAAGACAAGATAAGTCTATAAGCTAATAAATGAAGCCATCTAAGATACTACTCCCTCTGTCTAGGTGTGTAAACTACCCATAATGGGAGTAACATAGGTAGTAATATCACACATATCTAAATAAAATAGATAATGTGGCAAGTAATAAGTAAAGAAAGAGAGTCATGTAGTAACATAGCTAGTTACTACTAGTTTGAGTAACATAACACATATCAAGGCAAGATGAGTCTATAGCATAATAAATAAAGTGTTGCATGTTACCACACATATGTTACTCCCCACTATAGAGGTAGAGGGTGTTTGTTTCGAGGGACTTATTGGTCTAGGGACTTAAATAAGTCCCTATAAGTCCCATCTAAACCAAACAGGAGGGACTTATAGGGACTCAAAGTGGGCATTTGGAACTTATGAAATAAGACTCTCAAAGAAGGACTTATAGGGATTTATAGTTGTAATATGGTCTTATAAAGACTTATAAGTCCCAGGAACCAAACAGATAGGGACTTCTTAGGGACTTGAAACTTATAAGTTGGGACTACAAAAAGTCCTAGAACTTATGAACCAAACAGGGCCGTAGTAACATAGAGTAGTAACATGGACATGTTACTACTCTATGTTACTACCCATTATCGCTAGTCTGTGACCATACGCAACCTAGGTGGATTGAGATTGGACGAGCATGGCAAGCAGGGAATCTTCTTAATGCTTGCCATACGCGACCTAGGTGGATTGAGATTGGACGAGCATGGCAAGCAGTGAATCTTCCCATCACAGCGCTGGTTTAAAACGGAAATAAAATCAGTATTGAATACGTGAATGCATGCAAAACAGCCATCAATCTCTTGCCTAATCAAAGTCCAAGCGATGCATGCACTGGCTGTCACCTCCTCTTCCCCTTGCACTTATTCTACGTGGGCAGTAGTACGAGGCTGGGAGGGGAACGAGAAAGAAATTTAATGCAATGCGCCTAGGACTTTTGGAAATATTTGATTTTCGTAAGATGACTTACACACCTAGACGGTGGGAGTAATATTATGTTACTTTGCATTATGAAAGTAGTAACTTATGCTAGTGTCATATATACATGACACTAGTCTAAGTTACTCTCCACTATGACCAGCCTCGTACCATTGCCTCTGAGACTACCCACAGTGGGAGTAACACAGGTAGTAATATCACACGTATCTAGATAAAATAGATGATGTGACAAGCAATAAATGAAGAAAAAGAGGAAAGTGGTAATATAGCTAGTTACTAGTAGTATGAGTAACATCACACATCTCAAGGCAAGATGAGTCTATAACCTAATAAATGAAGTGTTGCATGTTACTACATATATGTTACTCCCCACTATAGAGGTACTCCCTCCGTTTGTAGAGTTTGACTAACTTTATATTAAAAAATATAAACATTCACAATATGAAATCAATATTATCAGATGCACCATGAAACGTATGTACATATTATATAGTTTTAGTATTGTAGATGTTCATATTTTTATATATAAATTTGGTCAAATTTTGTGTAATTTGACTTTGACCAAATCTTATATGCGAAGTAAAATAACGGAGAGAGTAGTAACATAGACTAGCTAGTAACATTCTATGTTACTATCTATTGTGGCTAGTCTGAGGTTGTATAGCTGGTCCATCTACAAATACCTCTAACACACATGTGATACCAAGGAAGAAATCAATCGAAGTTGTCTACCCAGTTTTATGGGCATGAACCATCCCGCACCAGGCTCTCTGGCTCCACTTCCGGCAGGCTCATCCCACGCTACGCACTCTCGTGTCCAGCTGTCCACAGCGGGCAATGAGATGCTAGTAAAGTCAGTAGCCCAGGTCGGGGACGTCCTATATGCCGCTTAATGCGGCAAACAGTCGATACTACGCAAAGGGAGTAGCTGGCCTGGGCTGGCCCATTTAGGTAGCGCGCCGTGGAAAATTAACAACAAAAAAGACCATCGGTGGGATTCAAATCCCCGACCGGCAGTAAACACGACTGCGCAGCTAGCCAGTGCGGCTAGTTAACTCTACTTTTTTTTAGTCTAACTATACTCTTTATTAATGATCATAAACAAGGATCATAGGGATACAATCTATGTCTGAAGTATTAAGGAGGCACATACGGCGTCCAACTGAACTTAGAGCGTGCTTAGCGAGACAATGTGCCTCAATGTTAGTGCCACGTCTTCAAAGATGAAGGAGCATCTCTCAAATTGTCTTGATGTTACTATAATCTCCTAGAGCGTGCTTAGCAAGACTAGTTAACTCTACTAGAAAAGTAGCAATGTGATTAAAAGAACTGAATGGCTACGCCAAAATTTAAAGAACAGCCCGCAAAATATTCTCAAGAATGTGCGAGTGGGGAATTGAACACACGTCCTCAACTGAGTGAACCGTTGCTAGCCACTGTGTTCAACTACTAGCTTGTCTAAAAATGCTAGTTCAGTTAATATAAACTACACGCGGCAAAAAAAATGAAGTTTTTTGAAATTTCAAACGTGGTTTACCTTTCACAAAAGTAAATATATTTAGAAAGCCGAACATTTTCAAAATTTTCTAATGAACTTTTAAAGACTCAAACATTTTTTCTTAGAATTTGAAACATTTATTGTAAAAGAAGGAACAAAATTGAAAGCGAGAACATTTTTCAAAATTAGGAATAACTTTTTCAAAATGTGAACATTTTCGAAAAACAGGAACAAATTTGGAAATATGCTGACATTTTCTGAAATTGATAATATTTTTTTGAAAACGCGTATATTTTATGAAATCTCGCAAACATCTTTTCAATTTGTGAACAAATTACGAAAATGGGTAAATTTTAAATTTGGGAATAAATTTTGTAAACCGGAACATTTTTTAAAAACACGAACATTTTATGAAATTTCGATAAGATTATCTGAATTTACGAACACATTTTGGAAACACGAACATTTTCTGACTTTGTGAAAAAAAATTGAAAACAGGAACATTTTCTGAATTTTGAACAAAATTAAGAAATGTGAACGTTTTCAGAAAATTTAAACTTTTATGAATTTATGTACATTTTTGGAAATGAAGTGAACAAATTTTAAAAATACTAAAATATTTGTGGAATTTCTGCACAAAATTTGAGAATACAAACAAAATATGAAAAAATGAATAAATTTTACGAAATACAAACATTTTGAAGTGAAAAATTTTGATAAGAAAAGAAATTAACTTGAAATGGAAATAGAAAAGAAAAAGGGGGAAAAGGAAAAAAGACAGAAAAAATAAAAATGGAAATGGAAATGGAAATAAAAAGGAGAAATAGAGAAAACGGTTCAGGAACCTTCCGAAAGGTTTCCAAAATCGGTAAAAACTGGCTGGGAAATCTCTAGAAGGTTCCCAAAACCGGAACCTGAAAGCTGTGCGTACGCTACAGATGGGCCGGCCCAAGTCGCTCGCTAGGTCGCCTTGCTTGTGCGATTCGCGACAAGTTGACACAAAGTGCGTAGAATAAGGTTTTCCCCCAGGTCATACCAGTTTTTCCATGTCTTGTTTTAAACTTCTCAGGGGTCTATGTGAACACCCAAACATGTTGGGGAGGAAATTTTCATGGGGAACCAAGGAAGGGAAGCAGAAACCACATTGGGTCTCTCAGGAATCAATGACAAAACCAAAAGGTATGGGTGGCCTTGGCTTCAAAGATTTCAAAGTTTTTAAATGGGCAATGTTAGCTAAACAAGCATGGCACATATTACAACATCCAGAGTCTCTCGGTTCACGTCTACTTAAGAGCATTTATTTTCCCAATTTCTCTATTCTTGACGCGACACTTGGTAGTCATCCGAGCCAAGTATGGAGGGCTATCACTGAAGGAAGGGACACACTGAAGCAACGAATAAAACATATAGGTAACGGGGAGACCACAAGAATATAGGAAGATAATTGGTTTTCAAGGGATGAAATGTTGCGGCCTTATGGTTGTCTAGTACCCAATCCATCGGAACTAGTGTCTGATCTTATTGACGTCACTTCTGCAACATGGAATAAACAGTTGATTAAACGGACTTTTACGCCCATGGATGGCAAGGTAATCATGGGGTTACCTATATGTACACGCAATTTGAAAGATTTCCTTTGCTAGCACTTTGAGAGGAATGGTTGCTTAACTATTAAGTCGGCTTATAAAATGTTGGAGGCAACTAAAACTAGGCGGGAGGCTTGGTTGAATGGCAATGCAGACTCGTCTAGTACAAACAGTGATGAAGGCTCATGGAAGTACTTATGGAAAACACAGGTTCCGACTAAGGTAAGGATGTTCCTTTGGTGTTTGTCTAAAAAAAATTTGCTGACCAAAGATGTGAGAGCTCACCGACACATGTCAAGTACCACTTCATGTGGGTTGTGCGGGGCACCGGACTCGTGGAGACACTCTTTGCTTGACTACGCCATGTCAAGATGTACGTGGGCATTAGTAGATGAAGAGTTGGCATATAAAATAACAGCAACAACGGAGCCTAGTGGAAAGTGTTGACTGTTTACACTCATGGAAGAGCCGTCACATAATCTTTTTGTCCTGCTATCGGTTACCCTTTGGGCTTTGTGATCGGCGAGACGCAAAGCTATTCACGAAGGGATTTTTTATAATCCCCAGTTGATCCACTCCTTTGTCACAAGGTTTATTACAGAGCTGGAGATGATCAGTGAAAGGGCGCTGGGAACGGCTCTGGTCGCTGGTTCCAGAGAATCAAGTGCACATCGGCTAAAGGCTCCACCGCATGGTTACACGAAAATACATGTCGATGCTGGTGTTCAAAGGAGGAAAGAAGGAGCCGCGACGGCGGTATGTCGGGATTCGCATGGTAACTACCTCGGTAATTCTTCTTTGGTTATAGGAGGTGTGGATGATCCGGTAATCTTGGAAGCAGTCGCGTGTAGAGACGCCCTCGAGTTGGCCGAGGATCTTCAGGTGCACTAGCTGATCATTGCCTTTGATGCAAAACAGGTTGTGACGGATATAAAAAAAGATCCAGAGGTTGCAACGGGGGCATCATTAGCGAGATTAACCCATACTCTAGTTTGTGTCAATGTAATTTTACTTTTGAAAGTCGCGAAGTGAACGTAAAACCACATAAGTTAGCCAAGCATTCTCTATTGTTAGGACTGGCACTACAAAAAAATACACTTCCGTGATGATACGTGTTTGTCACAGTATGTCGCGTTTTGTGTCATGCATGTACATCCATGACAAATTTATGACAGAATCAAGATAGTCATACATGTGATGTCGTAGAAGTGTTCCATGACATTGTCAAAATTATCATCACGGAAGTGTCCACTTTCATGACGACAAATAGCGCGTCACAGAAGTGCTTTCGTCAAGGGTGACCGACACGTGGCATCCACCATAACGGAACACCGTTAAGCTATCGGATCGGATTTTGGATCCGATAACCCGTTAACAGCCACGACCAATGCCGATTTTCCACGTGTAAAATTCTCATTGGCGGACGGATCCACGCATCAGCTCCGCGTTGGCACAGGTGTCACTCATCCAACGGTCGAGATGGGCCTATGATATGTTGACATGTGGACCGGCCCAAAAGTGGCCCACAAAGTTTAAATGGGTCGGCCCAACCGAAGGCCCATAAGATTTAGCGGACCATAATGGGCCAGCCCAGCTAAAAGCCCACAAAATTTAGCAGACCATAATGGGCCGACCCAGCTAAAGGCCCACATGATTTTGCAGACCATAATGGGCCGGGCCAGCTAAAGGCCCACAAGATTTTGCGGACCATAATGGGCCGGCCCAGCTAAAGGCCCACAAGATTCTACAGACCATAAAGGGCCGGCCCAGCTAAAGGCCCAACATTCTCTGTCAAATCGGCCCGTCAACGGCCTGTCCTAAACTTGTCATCAACGCGGCCCATGGTCACTTCTGGCCCGTTAACAGTCCGCTAAGTAATTGGGCCGAATTACGGCCCGGTGTATTTCCGGCCTGTTAAAGGTCCGGCTTCATTTGGGCCCATTTACAGGCCATCAAAACTTTTGGCCCATAAACGACCATTAAGGATTTGGGTCATATTCGGCCATGTCTGACATTCGGCCTGTTAGAGGCCCACTATAGCTTTGGGCCACTTTCGGCATGTTGTCATTTTCGGCCTGTTAACACCGGACGTAAACCATGGGCCATATGTGGCCCAACGTCACATCGGGCCCATTAATGGCCCATATAAAAATGACGATAATCTAGCCCGACCGAAGTTCCGGCCTATTAAAGGCACGTGTATTAGGTCGGTGCATTTACGGCACGTCCAAATTTCGGCCTGTCAAAGATCCGCATCGTAAATGGGCCACCATTTTGGCCTGCTAAGTCCAGTGGGTTATTTGGCACAATCAGGGCCCAATCTCACTTTCGGTCTACTAAAGGCCCATGTTTTTTATGGGCTCGAGATATTTACACCTGTAAACGGCCTATTTTTACTGAGGGCCCAAATTATGATTAGGCCTGTTAAAGGCCCACTATGGACACAAGCCTACCAGAAAAATATGAAAGCTTATGCTGATTTAGGCCCAGATATTTTTAGTGGGCTACATGCCAATTTCGGCCCGTACTCGTTTTTAGCCCAATTGGAATGGGCCCGACGAATGTTGGCATGTTGGGCTCCTACGAAGCTTTCGACCGAATACATTACTAAGATAAACCTACATTATACAAAAATAGCGTCGTAATTACTGCAGCTTGAGGCAGCATCATAAATGTTGTAACACAACAAAATAAATTCCAACCATACAACAAAAGGCCTATTGGCATAAAGTTTACAGTCCTTCCAGATAAAAGCACCATCAGATGTATAGAAGCACAGATCATTTGACCTGAGTGCTAATGTTTCAGCCTGTAGAATCTGATGGAGCAGCACGATCTCCACCTTTTTCCGCCATTGCTCTTGAACAATGAAGCGAATGTCTGATAGTCTGGTTTCAAAATCATTCATATCTTGACAACATTTCTCAACCAATATTCTTGTTTCCAAAACAACGTCCATTAGGGATTGGACTTGTGTGTGGAGCACAGATATATCACTCTGTCTAGCAGGAAGATTTTGTTCAGTAGGTGATTTGGACGAGGTTACCTTGACAACGAACCCAGAATTACGCAGGAAGGTGCTTTTTGCACTGTTAGTGGAGAGATACTGACGCACTGCAGCAAGAGGTGACATTGAGCCTGTAGTAGCCTCGTCACCTTCAGGTGGTTATGGTTGTTCAATCATTTGTTCCATAGCTTCCTGAAAGTTTGAACTTGTAGATTAGTGTACCAGATAAGTTACTAATGAGACAAAAACAAACAAAGTAGGTTAAACGTTTATACATAACTTATTTTGGTGAACTACTGTAATACATTAGCATGTATTGTAGTGCCAACTACATAATAAAATCACTTTCGGAACATATGTCCATGTAGCATGCCTACTGTATTGTCTATTTCTTCACATTCGTTGACATCTAAGGATAAAGAGACATGGTTTAAAGTAGGATGAACATAGTATGACATCATTCATATCATGGGCAAGCAGATACAAAACAAACAGGCTATTTTATCATTGTGTGCGCACGTGAACATAACAACTAGATTACAGATCAAGACCAAAAGAATATCCTTCATCTCTTTTAAACCATGTAAGGTGAAATGATACGTTAAGACAACTGTGAATAAAAGTGCGCAGAGTAACTGACATTGGCTGCAAACCAAGTAGTTAAATGAACACATCACAATACCAATCAGTTCAAGGCAGGAGGAGTAAGGACTTACAACAGCGGCTTGAACTGGTGTGCTCATGCCCTTCATCTTGCTGGTGTGGCAATCCTTGAAGATTTGCACTGCATTCGGTTCAGGTTCTTTTTGGTCCGCACGGGCTTTCCTCTGTATTTGGAACAAGTCAATATAGATATGATAATATGGCACAAAAAAAGAAGGAAGTAGCAGCTATTTACAAGAGCCTCGCAGTGTGCAATATAGCTACGAGATCCTGTTGTCTGTTGGAATTTCACTTTAGAACGGTTGGTTTTGTTCTTCAAACAGTTAGCCTAGAAGAAGATACACTTGTAAGGCACATACATAAATACAAGTTCAATATGTGGTCTGATCAAATACATATAGCCTACCTGATACTTTGGATCAGACCAGTGTTTAACGAGGGCTGACCAGTCTTCATCTGTAATATATTCCACTGGAGATGTTTGGGCGATTTCATTGTTAGCACTGCCTTCAAAGTGAGATTTTCTAAGGTGGTACCGATACTGTCGCAGAGCAGACTGAAAAACATGAGTGCGTGCTTGTTTAGTTGCATCATCTTTCGGATCCAACTTGAACCTCATCTGTTGAAAAAAGAATGTGAGTCTTATTAGGAGGAAGCTAGAAAGTATGGGACAGACCAAGACAATATTACTAATTGTGATGAATAACATTACTTGCGGATAAATGGTCAAGGAAGGTGTTAAATTGGGTATTGTCTTTCTCATTCCTGTGTTGGATCCACGTTGGGAGGATACGTGCATGACACCTAACGGCAACTGCTGCCTCTGATACTAACTTGGCTGACTCTGTAGCATCACGTGGCCTTTTTAAACCTGCCTCAAAATGGATCTCCATTCTTCCTCCTTTAGATTTTGTTAATCTGTCAAGCATTATGCCTAATGTCTGTTTCCGCTTGCGCCGTGGTGCTAGTTCAACAACGAATATGGAAAGTGTTAGTGTACATCAAACTGTGAGAGTACATATAAAGGAGCATGCAACTGCAACTTGACTCGGTCAGGTACCGTCTTGGTGTTGATGCTCATGAGGTTCATCTGATCTTGCCAAGTCCTGTTGTGTCAGCAGTGCTTCGGAAGTAGTGTTAGGTGTGAAGGCAGCTTGGGAACTGGCCAATTCCGGAGCAAACGAACGAGTAACTGGTTGAGATGCTGGTACAGTTGAAGCAGATGCTGCAGCTGGTGGAGCAGGTGATACTGTGTTTGTAGATTTAGCCGGTGGACTTGGACCTTCTACAGCACTATAAGTACCAGCAGAATCTCGACGGCAAAACCTTTTCCGTTTCACCCGACGAGTAACAGCACTCCCTACTATATTATTTTCCTTGCTCTTTTTTGACTTTGCCATGTCAAGCTGTACCCACAACACAAAAGAATAAAATCACTCTTCAGAACTCATTGATGCATGATACAGACAAGCAATACTTTGATGTAAGACAACCGTATGAGGATGGAATATGTAAGAAAAACAGGACGGCATGACATATTCACAGCTACGATGTGCAAACTAAGCAGAAGGATTTTCAAGAAAATAGAAGTAATGCAATTAGACACCATATGAAAGATGCAACCAATATTACTCTGCCAAGTTAAAAGTGTTGGGGAACGTAGCAGAATTTTAAAATTTTCTACGCATCACCAAGATCAATCTATGGAGTCATCTAGCAACGAGGGAGAGGGGAGTGCATCTACATACCCTTGTAGATCGCGATCGGAAGCGTTCAAGAGAACGGGGTTGATGGAGTCGTACTCGTCATGAGCCAAATCACCGATGATCGAGCGCCGAACGGACGGCACCTCCGCGTTCAACACATGTACGGTTGGGAGACACGTCTCCTCCTTCTTGATCCAGCAAGGGAAGGAGAGGTTGATGGAGATCCAGCAGCACGACGGCGTGGTGGTGGAAGCAGCGGGATCCCGGCAGGGATTCGCCAAGCGCAAGCGGGGAGGAGGAGGTGTCACGGGAGGGAGGGAGGCGCCAGGGACATGGGTGCGGCTGCCCTCCCTCCCCTCCACTATATATAGGGGGCTTGGGGGGTGCCGGCCCCTACAGATCCCATCTAAGGGGAGGGGGCGGCGGCCTAGGGGTGGCTTGGCCCCCAAGGCAGGTGGAGGCGCCCCCACCCCCTTAGGGTTTCCAACCCTAGGCGCAAGGGAGGCCCAAGGGGGGGGGTGCACCAGCTCACCAGGGGCTGGTTCCCTTCCCACTTCAGCCCATAAGGCCCTCCAGGATAGGTGGCCCCACCCGGTGGACTCCTGGGACCCTTCCGGTGGTCCCGGTACAATACCGGTGACCCCTGAAACTTTCCCGGTGGCCAAAACTGGACTTCCTATATATAAATCTTTACCTCCGGACCATTTCGGAACTCCTCGTGACGTCCAGGATCTCATCCGGGACTCCAAATAACTTTCGGGTTACCGCATACTAATATCTCTACAACCCTAGCGTCATCGAACCTTAAGTGTGTAGACCCTACGGGTTCGGGAACCATGCATACATGACCGAGACAACTCTCCGGCAATAACCAACAGCGGGATCTGGATACCCATGTTGGCTCCCACATATTCCACGATGATCTCATTGGATGAACCATGATGTCGAGGATTCAATCAATCCCGTATTCAATTCCATTTGTCAATTGGTACGTTACTTGCCCGAGATTCGATCGTCGGTATTCCAATACCTCGTTCAATCTCGTTTACCGGCAAGTCACTTTACTCGTTCCGTAACACATCATCCCGTGACCAACCCTTAGTCACATTGAGCTCATTACGATGATGTTTTACCGAGTGGGCCCAGAGATACCTCTCCGTCATGCGGAGTGACAAATACCAGTCTCGATTCGTGCCAACCCAACAGACACTTTCACAGATACCCATAGTGCACCTTTATAGCCACCCAGTTACATTGTGACGTTTGGCACACCCAAAGTATTCCTACAGTATTCGGGAGTTAGAAAATCTCATGGTCTAAGGAAAAGATACTTGACATTAGAAAATCTCTAGCAGACGAACTACACGATCTTGTACTATGCTTAAGATTGGGTCTTGTCCATCACATCATTCTTCTAATGATGTGATCCCGTTATCAATGACATCTAATGTCCATAGTCAGGAAACCATGACTATCTGTTGATCAACGAGCTAGTCAACTAGAGGCTCACTAGGGACATGTTGTGGTCTATATATTCACAAAAGTATTATGATTTCCGGATAACACGATTATAGCATGAACAATAGTCGATTATCATGAACAAGGAAATATAATAATAACCATTTTATTATTGCCTCTAGGGCATATTTCCAACAGTCTCCCACTTGCACTAGAGTCAATAATCTAGTTACATTGTGATGAATCGAACACCCATAGAGTTCTAGTGTTGATCATGTTTTGCTCGAGGAAGAGGTTTAGTCAACGGATCTGCGACATTCAGGTCCGTATGCACTTTACAAATATCTATGTCTCCATTTTGAACATTTTCACGAATGGAGTTGAAGCGACGCTTGATATGCCTGGTCTTCCTATGAAACCTGGGCTCCTTGGCAAGGGCAATAGCTCCAGTGTTGTCACAGAAGAGAGTCATCGGGCCCGACGCATTGGGAATAACTCCTAGGTCGGTAATGAACTCCTTCACCCAGATTGCTTCTTGTGCTGCCTCCGAGGCTGCCATGTACTCCGCTTCACATGTAGATCCCGCCACGACGCTTTGCTTGCAACTGCACCAGCTGACTGCCCCACCATTCAAAATATACACGTATCCGGTTTCTGACTTAGAGTCATCCAGATCTGTGTCGAAGCTAGCATCGACGTAACCCTTTACGACGAGCTCTTTGTCACCTCCATAGACGAGAAACATATCCTTAGTCCTTTTCAGGTACTTCAGGATATTCTTGACCGCTGTCCAGTGTTCCATGCCGAGATTACTTTGGTACCTTCCTACCAAACTTACGGCAAGGTTTACATCAGGTCTGGTACACAGCATTGCATACATGATAGACCCTATGGCCGAGGCATGGGGGACGACACTCATCTTTTCTCTATCTTCTGCCGTGGTCAGGCATTGAGCCATGCTCAATCTCATACGTCGCAATACAGGCAAGAACCCCTTCTTGGATTGATCCATATTGAACTTCTTCAATATCTTGTCAAGGTACGTACTTTATGAAGGACCAATGAGGCGTCTCAATCTATCTCTATAGATCTTGATGCCTAATATATAAGCAACTTCTCCAAGGTCCTTCATTGAAAAACACTTGTTCAAGTAGGCCTTTATGCTTTCCAAGAATTCTATATCATTTCCCATCAATAGTATGTCATCCACATACAATATGAGAAATGCTACAGAGCTCCCACTCACTTTCTTATAAACGCATGCTTCTCCATAAGTCTGCGTAAACCCAAACGCTTTGATCATCTCATCAAAACGAATGTTCCAACTCCAAGATGCTTGCACCAGCCCATAGATTGAGCGTTGGAGCTTGCACACCTTGTTAGCATTCCTAGGATCGACAAAATCTTCTGGCTGCATCATATACAATTCTTCCTTAAAGAAACCATTAAGGAATGCCGTTTTGACGTCCATTTTCCATATCTCATAATCATAGAATGCGGCAATTGCTAACATGATTCGTACGGACTTCCGCTTTGCTACGGGTGAGAAAGTCTCATCGTAGTCAACCCCTTGAACTTGTCGATAACCCTTAGCGACAAGCCGAGCCTTATAGATGGTCACATTACCATCAGCGTCTGTCTTCTTCTTAAAGATCCATTTATTTTCTATGGCTCGCCGATCATCGGGCAAGTCAGTCAAAGTCCATACTTCGTTTTCATACATGGATCCTATCTCGAATTTCATGGCCTCCAGCCATTTGTCGGAATCTGGGCCCGCCATCGCTTCTTCATAGTTTGAAGGTTCACCATTGTCTAACAACATGATTTCTAGGACAGGGTTGCCGTACCACTCTGGTGCGGAACGTGTCCTTGTGGACCTTCGAAGTTTAGTAGCAACTTGATCTGAAGTTTCATGATCATCATCATTAACTTCCTCCCTAGTCGGTGCAGACACCTCAAGAACAATTTCGTGAGCTGCGCCACTCTCCGGTTCAAGAGGCAATACTTCATCAAGTTCTACTTTCCCCCCACTTACTTCTTTCGAGAGAAACTCTTTCTCTAGAAAGGATCCATTCTTGGCAACAAAGGTCTTGCCTTCGGATCTAAGATAGAAGGTATACCCAATAGTTTCTTTAGGGTATCCTATGAAGACACATTTTTCCGATTTGGGTTCGAGCTTTTCAGGTTGAAGTTTCTTGACATAAGCATCGCATCCCCAAACTTTTAGAAACGACAGCTTAGGTTTCGTGCCAAACCATAATTCATACGGTGTCGTCTCAACGGATTTCGACGGAGCCCTATTTAAAGTGAATGCGGCAGTCTCTATAGCATAACCCCAAAATGATAGCGGTAGATCGGTAAGAGACGTCATAGATCGTACCATATCCAATAGGGTGCGATTACGATGTTCGGACACACCATTACGCTGTGGTGTTCCAGGCGGCATGAGTTGTGAAACTATTCCACATTTCCTTAAGTTCGTGCATAATTCATGACTCAAATATTCTCCCCCACGATCTGATCATAAGAACTTGATTTTCCTGTCACGTTGATTCTCAACCTCACTCTGATATTCCTTGAACTTTCCAAAGGTCTCAGACTTGTGTTTCATTAAGTAGACATACCCATATCTACTTAAGTCATCGGTGAGGGTGAGGAAATAACGATAGCCACTGCGAGCCTCAACGCTCATTGGACCGCACACATCAGTATGTATGATTTCCAATAAGTTGGTTGCTCGCTCCATTGTTCCGGAGAACGGAGTCTTGGTCATTTTACCCATGAGGCATGGTTCTCATGTGTCAAATGATTCATAATCAAGAGACTGCAAAAGTCCATCTGCATGGAGTTTCTTCATGCGTTTGACACCAATGTGACCAAGGCGGCAATGCCACAAGTATGTGGGGCTATCATTATCAACCTTACATCTTTTGGCATTCACACTATGAATGTGTGTAACATCACGTTCGAGAATAAATAAGAATGAACCATTGACCAGCGGGGCATGACCATAAAACATGTCTCTCATATAAATAGAACAACCATTATTCTAAGATTTAAATGAGTAGCCATCTCACATTAAACGAGACCAACATACAATGTTCATGCTCAAAGCTGGTACTAAATAACAATTATTGAGGTTTAAAACTAATCCCGTAGGTAAATGCAGAGGTAGCGTGCCGACGGCGATCACATCGACCTTGGAACCATTCCCGACGCGCATCGTCACCTCGTCCTTCGCCAGTCTCCGTTTATTCCGCAGTTCCTGTTTTGAGTTACAAATATGAGCAACTGCACCGGTATCAAATACCCACGAGCTACTACGAGCGCTGGTAAGCTACACATCAATAACATGTATATCACATATACCTTTGGTATTGTCGGCCTTCTTTTCCGCTAAGTACATGGGGCAGTTCCGCTTCCAGTGACTGTTTCCCTTGCAATAAAAGCACTCAGTCTCAGGCTTGGGTCCATTCTTTGACTTCTTCCCGGCAGCTTGCTTACAGGGCGCGGCAACTCCATTGCCGTCCTTCTTGAAGTTCTTTTTACCCTTGCCTTTCTTGAACTCAGTGGTTTTATTCACCATCAACACTTGATGTTCCTTTTTGATTTCCACCTCCGCTGATTTCAGCATTGAATATACCTCGGGAATGGTCTTTTCCATCCCCTGCATATTGAAGTTCATCACAAAGCTCTTGTAGCTAGGTGGGCACGACTGAAGGATTCTGTCAACGACCGCATCATCCGGGAGATTAACTCCCAGCTGAGACAAGCGGTTATGCAGCCCAGACATTTTGAGTATGTGCTCGCTGGTAGAACTGTTCTCCTCCATCTTACAACTGTAGAACTTGTCGGAGACTTCATATCTCTCAACCCGGGCGTGAGCTTGGAAAACCATTTTCAGCTCTTGGAACATCTCATATGCTCCGTGTTGCTCAAAACGCTTTTGGAGCCCCGGTTCTAAGCTGTAAAGCATGCCGCACTGAACCAGGGAGTAATCATCACTACGTGTCTGCCAAGCGTTCATAACGTCTTATTCTGCAAGGAAAACAGGTGCTTCACCTAGCGGTGCATCAAGGACATATGCTTTCCTGGCAGCTATGAGGATAATCCTCAGGTTACGGACCCAGTCCGTGTAGTTGCCGCCATCGTCTTTCAGCTTGGTTTTCTCTAGGAACACATTGAAGTTGAGGGCAACATTAGCGTGGGCCATTTGATCTACAAGACATATTGCAAAGATTTTAGACTATGTTTATGATAATTAAGTTCATCTAATCAAATTATTAATGAACTCCCACTCAGATAGACATCCCTCTAGTCATCTAAGTGATACATGATCCGAGTCAACTAGGCCGTGTCCGATCATCACGTGAGACGGACTAGTCATCATCGGTGAATTTCATGTTGATCGTATCTTCTATACCACTCATGTTCGACCTTTCGGTCTTCCGTGTTCCGAGGCCATGTCTCTACATGCTAGGCTCGTCAAGTCAACCTAAGTGTATTGCGTGTGTAAATCTGGCTTACACCCGTTGTATGCGAACGTTAGAACCTATCACACCTGATCATCACGTGGTGCTTCGGAACAACAGACCTTAGCAACGGTGCACAGTTAGGGGGAACACTTTCTTGAAATTATTGCGAGGGATCATCTTATTTATGCTACCGTCGTTCTAAGCAAATAAGATGTAAAACATGATAAACATCACATGCAATCAAATAGTGACATGATATGGCCAATATCATTTTGCTCCTTTTTATCTCCATCTTTGGGGTGCCATGATCATCGTCGTCACCGGCATGACACCATGATCTCCATCATCGTGTATTCTTGAAGTTGTCTCGTCAATCATTACTTCTACTACTATGGCTAACAGTTAGCGATAAAGTAAAGTAATTACATGACGTTTATGTTGACACGCAGGTCATAAATAAATTAAGACAACTCCTATGGCTCCTGCCGGTTGTCATACTCATCGACATGCAAGTCGTGATTCCTATTACAAGAACATGATCAATCTCATACATCACATATATCATTCATCACATCCTTTTGGCCATATCACATCACACGGCACATGCTGCAAAAACAAGTCAGACGTCCTCTAATTGTTGTTGCAAGTTTTTACGTGGCTGCTATAGGTTTCTAGCTAGAACGTTTCTTACCTACGCCAAAACCACAACGTGATATGCCAATTTCTACTTACCCTTCATAAGGACCCTTTTCATCGAATCCGATCCGACTAAAGTGGGAGAGACAGACACCCGCTAGCCACCTTATGCAACTTGTGCATGTCAGTTGGTGGAACCAGTCTCACGTAAGCATACGTGTAAGGTCGGTCCGGGCTGCTTCATCCCACGATGCCGCCGAATCAAGATAAGACTAGTAACGGCAAGTAAATTGACAAAATCAATGCCCACAACAACTTGTGTTCTACTCGTGCACAGAAACTACGCATAGACCTAGCTCATGATGCCACTGTTGGGGAACGTAGCAGAATTTTAAAATTTTCTACGCATCACCAAGATCAATCTATGGAGTCATCTAGCAATGAGGGAGAGGGGAGTGCATCTACATACCCTTGTAGATCGCGAGCGGAAGCGTTCAAGAGAACGTGGTTGATGGAGTCGTACTCGTCGTGATCCAAATCACCGATGACCGAGCGCTGAACGGACGGCACATCCGCATTCAACACACGTATGGTTGGGAGAGACGTCTCCTCCTTCTTGATCCAGCAAGGGAAGGAGAGGTTGACGGAGATCCAGCAGCACGACGGCGTGGTGGTGGAAGCAGCGGGATCCCGGCAGGGCTTCGCCAAGCGCAAGCGGGGAGGAGGTGTCACGGGAGGGAGGGAGGCGCCAGGGACTTGGGTGCGGCTGCCCTCCCTCCCCTCCACTATATATAGGGGGCATGGGGGGCGCTGGCCCCTATAGATCCCATCTAAGGGGAGGGGGCGGCGGCCTAGGGGTGGCTTGGCCCCCAAGGCAGGTGGAGGCGGCCCCACCCCCTTAGGGTTTCCAACCCTAGGCGCAAGGGAGGCCCAAGGGGGGGCACACCAGACCACCAGGGGCTGGTTCCCTTCCCACTTCAACCCATGAGTCCCTCAGGGATAGGTGGCCCCACCCGGTGGACCCCCGGGACCCTTCCGGTGGTCCCGGTACAATACCGGAGACCCCCGAAACTTTCCCGATGGCCAAAACTGGACTTCCTATATATAAATCTTTACCTCCGGACCATTCCGGAACTCCTCGTGACGTCCGAGATCTCATCCGGGACTCCTAACAACTTTCGGGTTACCGCGTACTAATATCTCTCCAACCCTAGCGTCACCGAACCTTAAGTGTGTAGACCCTACGGGTTCGGGAACCATGCAGACATGACCGAGACAACTCTCCGGCCAATAACCAATAGCGGGATCTGGATACCCATGTTGGCTCCCACATATTCCACGATGATCTCATCAGATGAACGACGATGTCGAGGATTCAATCAATCCCGTATTCAATTCCCTTTGTCAATCGGTACGTTACTTGCCCGAGATTCGATCGTCGATATGCCAATACCTCGTTCAATCTCGTTTACCGGCAAGTCACTTTACTCGTTTTGTAACACATCATCCCGTGACCAACCCTTAGTCACATTGAGCTCATTACGATGATGTTTTACCGAGTGGGCCCAGAGATACCTCTCTGTCATGCGGAGTGACAAATCCCAGTCTCGATTCGTGCCAACCCAACAAACACTTTCGGAGATACCCATAGTGCACCTTTATAGTCACCCAGTTACGTTGTGGCGTTTGGCACACCCAAAGTATTCCTACAGTATCCGGGAGTTGCACAATCTCATGGTCTAAGGAAAAGATACTTGACATTAGAAAAGCTCTAGCAGACGAACTACACGATCTTGTGCTATGCTTAAGATTGGGTCTTGTCCATCACATCATTCTTCTAATGATGTGATCCCATTATCAATGACATCTAATGTCCATAGTCAGGAAGCCATGACTATCTGTTGATCAACCAGCTAGTCAACTAGAGGCTCACTAGGGACATGTTGTGGTCTATATATTCACACAAGTATTACGATTTCCGAATAACACAATTATAGCGTGAACAATAGACAATTATCATGAAGAAGGAAATATAATAATAACCATTTTATTATTGCCTCTAGGGCATATTTCCAACAAAAAGTGTCTTGTCATAAGTGGCAATTCGAAAAATTAGAAGCAGTACAACGTAGAAATCAATGCAAGATGCAACCACTATCAAACTGCCATGTTAAAAGCGTCCAATCATGAGTGACTGATGCGGGATACACAACAGCAGTACTTTGATGTAAGAACATGGTATGATAGATAGATGCAGTGTATTCTAGACACAGAAAGCCATGTCATATGCACATGTATAACATATAAACTCAGCAGGTGCAATTTAATCAAAATAGAAGAAATACAGGCTAGACAACATATGCAACATGAAACCAATTATCACACTGTTAACTTAGAGCAAGCACTTGCGATGGTGGAGTACGGGAGATGAACTCATCATGTAGACTTGGGACTTCAACTTCATTAGCAGTAGCAGTGGCAAATCTAGAGAGTCTCTGTTTGCGTCGGTGCTGAGGACCACCAACATCCCCTAACTTACTCTTTTCCTTCCTATTTTCTGATATTGCCTTATGAAGTCAAAACCACAAGAAGATGAATAAAATTAGCTCTACATAACTGGTTGATGCATGATACAGACGAACACTACTTTGATGTAAGGCAAGCACAGGATAGGAGGATGGAATATATACAAAAAAAGACAGTGTTTCATATTCACACGTACGATAGGAGGATGGAATATGTATGAAAAACAGTAGGCGGAAGGCATTTCAACAAAATTAGAAGAAATGAAAGCTAGGCACCATATGAACATGCAACCAATATCACTCTATCAGGTAAAAAGTGTCTCGTCGTAAGTGCCATTTCAAGAAATTAGAAGCAGTACAAGCTAGAAGACAATACAAGATGCAACCTACATCACAGTCCCAAGTTAAATGTGTCTTATGGGTAAGTGATCGTTGCAGGTATAAGTTGTAAGCTACGCAGATGCAATTCAACATAATCAGAAGCAATACAAACTAGACATCATACGGAAAACACAACCACGTATAACAGTTCCAAGTAAGAGCAAGCACCTGTGATGGTGGAGTAGGGGAGATGTGCTCATCATGTACACGTATGTTCTAGAAATAGGAACACGTGTCATATTCACAGGCATTATGTGTAAAGTAAGCAGATGCAATTCAAGTTAGAAGTAATACAAGCTAGACATCATACGCAACATGCAACCACATATAATAGTGTCAAGTTAGAGCAAGCACATGTGATGGTGGAGTAGGGGAGATGTGCTCATCATCTACACAGCTATGTTGACTGTCCAGCCTTGTGTTGTCTTGCGAGTCTTGTTGGGAGGATGGCGGAGTAGAATCTGTAGAGACCCCCTGTTTGAGTTGCTCCAAAGGACCACCATCATCCACTGTTGGACTAATTTCCTTCAACTGTAATGATTCTGTTGGGTTTCGTAGTAATTTCAAAAAAATTCCTACGCACACGCAAGATCATGGTGATGCATAGCAACGAGAGGGGAGAGTGCTGTCTACGTACCCACGCAGACCGACTGCGGAAGCGTTGACACAACTTAGAGGAAGTAGTCGTACGTCTTCACGATCCAACCGATCAAGCACCGAAACTACGGCACCTCCGAGTTCGAGCACACGTTCAGCTCGATGACGATCCCCAGACTCCGATCCAGCAAAGTGTCGGGGAAGAGTTCCGTCAGCACGACGGTGTGGTGACGATCTTGATGTACTACAGCAGCAGGGCTTCGCCTAAACTCCGCTACAATATTATCGAGGAATATGGTGGCTGGGGGCACCGCACACGGCTAAGGAATAGATCACGTGGATCAACTTGTGTGTTCTAGGGTGCCTCTACCTCAGTATATAAAGGACTAGAGGGGGGAGGCTGGCCGGCCACAGGAGGCGCGCCAAGAGAGTCCTACTCCCTCTGGGAGTAGGATTCCCCCCCCCCCCCAATCCTAGTTGGAATAGGACTCCTTGAGGGGGGAAAGAGAGAGAGGGGGCCGGCCACCTCTCCTAGTACTAATAGGACTAGGGGAAGGGGGGAGGCGCACAGCCACCTTGGGCTGTCCCTTTCTCCTTTCCACTAAAGCCCACTAAGGCCCATATAGCTCCCGGGGGGTTCCGGTAACCTTCCCGGTACTCCGGTAAAATCCCGATTTCACCCGGAACACTTCCGATATCCAAACATAGGCTTCCAATATATCAATCTTTATGTCTCAACCATTTCGAGACTCCTCGTCATGTCCGTGATCACATCCGGGACTCCGAACAACCTTCGGTACATCAAAATGCATAAACTCATAATATAACTGTCATCGTAACCTTAAGCGTGCGGACCCTACGGGTTCGAGAACAATGTAGACATGACCGAGACACGTCTCCGGTCAATAACCAATAGCGGGACCTGGATGCCCATATTGGCTCCTACATATTCTACGAAGATCTTTATCGGTCAGACCGCATAACAACATACGTTGTTCCCTTTGTCATCGGTATGTTACTTGCCCGAGATTCGATCGTCGGTATCCAATACCTAGTTCAATCTCGTTACCGGCAAGTCTCTTTACTCGTTCTGTAATACATCATCTCGCAACTAACTCATTAGTTGCAATGCTTGCAAGGCTTATGTGATGTGCATTACCGAGAGGGCCCAGAGATACCTCTCCGACAATCGGAGTGACAAAACCTAATCTCAAAATACGCCAACCCAACATGTACCTTTGGAGACACCTGTAGTACTCCTTTATAATCACCCCAGTTACGTTGTGACGTTTGGTAGCACACAAAGTGTTCCTCCGGTAAACGGGAGTTGCATAATCTCATAGTCATAGGAACATGTATAAGTCATGAGAAAGCAATAGCAACATACTAAACGATCGGGTGCTAAGCTAATGGAATGGGTCATGTCAATCAGATCATTCTCTTAATGATGTGATCCCGTTAATCAACTAACAACTCATTGTTCATGGTTAGGAAACATAACCATCTTTGATTAACGAGCTAGTCAAGTAGAGGCATACTAGTGACACTTTGTTTGTCTATGTATTCACACATGTATTATGTTTCCGGTTAATACAATTCTAGCATGAATAATAAATATTTATCATGATTATAAGGAAATAAATAATAACTTTATTATTGCCTCTAGGGCATATTTCCTTCAGTCTCCCACTTGCACTAGAGTCAATAATCTAGATTACACCGTAATTATTCTAACACCCATGGAGCCTTGGTGCTGATCATGTTTTGCTCGTGGAAGAGGCTTAGTCAACGGGTCTGCAACATTCAGATCCGTATGTATCTTGCAAATCTCTATGTCTCCCACCTGGACTAGATCCCGGATGGAATTGAAGCGTCTCTTGATGTGCTTGGTTCTCTTGTGAAATCTGGATTCCTTTGCCAAGGCAATTGCACCAGTATTGTCACAAAAGATTTTCATTGGACCCGATGCACTAGGTATGACACCTAGATCGGATATGAACTCCTTCATCCAGACTCCTTCGTTCGCTGCTTCCGAAGCAGATATGTACTCCGCTTCACATGTAGATCCCGCTACGATGCTTTGTTTAGAACTGCACCAACTGACAGCTCCACCATTTAATGTAAACACGTATCCGGTTTGCGATTTAGAATCGTCCGGATCAGTGTCAAAGCTTGCATCAACGTAACCTTTTATGATGAGCTCTTTGTCACCTCCATATACGAGAAACATATCCTTAGTCCTTTTCAGGTATTTCAGGATGTTCTTGACCGCTGTCTAGTGATCCACTCCTGGATTACTTTGGTACCTCCCTGCTAGACTTATAGCAAGGCACACATCGGGTCTGGTACACAGCATTGCATACATGATAGATCCTATGGCTGATGCATAGGGAACATCTTTCATATTATCTCTATCTTCTGCAGTGGTCGGGCATTGAGTCTTACTCAATTTCACACCTTGTAACACAGGCAAGAATCCTTTCTTTGCTTGATCCATTTTGAACTTCTTCAAAATTTTGTCAAGGTACGTTGTTTGTGAAAGTCCAATTAAGCGTTTTGATCTATCTCTATAGATCTTTATGCCTAATATGTAAGCAGCTTCACCGAGGTCTTTCATTGAAAAACTCTTATTCAAGTATCCCTTTATGCTATCCAGAAATTCTATATCATTTCCAATTAGTAATATGTCATCCACATATAATATTAGAAATGCTACAGAGCTCCCACTCACTTTCTTGTAAATACAGGCTTCTCCGAAAGTCTGTATAAAACCAAATGCTTTGATCACACTATCAAAGCGTTTATTCCAACTCCGAGAGGCTTGCACCAGTCCATAAATGGATCGCTGGAGCTTGCACACTTTGTGAGCTCCTTTTGGATCGACAAAACCTTCTGGTTGCATCATATACAACTCTTCTTCCAGAAATCCATTCAGGAATGCAGTTTTGACATCCATTTGCCAAATTTCATAATCATAAAATGCGGCAATTGCTAACATGATTCGGACGGACTTAAGCATCGCTACGGGTGAGAAGGTCTCATCGTAGTCAATCCCTTGAACTTGCCGAAAACCTTTCGCGACAAGTCGAGCTTTGTAGACAGTAACATTACCATCAGCGTCAGTCTTCTTCTTAAAGATCCATTTATTCTCAATTGCTTGCCGATCATCGGGCAAGTCAACCAAAGTCCATACTTTGTTCTCATACATGGATCCCATCTCAGATTTCATGGCTTCAAGCCACTTTGCGGAATATGGGCTCACCATCGCTTCTTCATAGTTCGTAGGTTCATCATGATCTAGTAGCATGATTTCCAGAAAAGGATTACCGTACCACTCTGGCGCGGATCTTACTCTGGTTGATCTACGAGGTTCATTAGTATCTTGATCTGAAGTTTCATGACTATCATCATTAGCTTCCTCACTTATTGGTGTAGGTGTCGCAGAAACAGTTTTCTATGATGTACTACTTTCCAATAAAGGAGCAGGTACAGTTACCTCGTCAAGTTCTACTTTCCTCCCACTCACTTCTTTCGAGAGAAACTCCTTCTCTAGAAAGGATCCATTCTTGGCAACGAATGTCTTGCCTTCGGATCTATGATAGAAGGTGTACCCAACAGTCTCCTTTGGGTATCCTATGAAGACACATTTCTCCGATTTGGGTTCGAGCTTATCAGGTTGAAGCTTTTTCACATAAGCATCACATCCCCAAACTTTAAGAAACGACAACTTTGGTTTCTTGCCAAACCACAGTTCATAAGGCGTCGTCTCAACGGATTTTGATGGTGCCCTATTTAACGTGAATGCGGCCGTCTCTAAAGCGTATCCCCAAAACGATAGAGGTAAATTAGTAAGAGACATCATAGATCGCACCATATCTAGTAAAGTACGATTACGACGTTCGGACACACCATTACGCTGTGGTGTTCCGGGTGGCGTGAGTTGCGAAACTATTCCACAATTTTTCAAATGTACACCAAACTCGTAACTCAAATATTCTCCTCCACGATCAGATCGTAGAAACTTTATTTTCTTGTTACGATGATTTTCAACTTCACTCTGAAATTCTTTGAACTTTTCAAATGTTTCAGACTTATGTTTCATTAAGTAGATATACCCATATCTGCTTAAGTCATCTGTGAAGGTGAGAAAATAACGATATCCGCCACGAGCCTCAATATTCATCGGACCACATACATCGGTATGTATGATTTCCAACAAATCGGTTGCTCTCTCCATAGTACCGGAGAACGGTGTTTTAGTCATCTTGCCCATGAGGCACGGTTCGCAAGTACCAAGTGATTCATAATCAAGTGGTTCCAAAAGTCCATCAGTATGGAGTTTCTTCATGCGCTTTACACCGATATGACCTAAACGACAGTGCCACAAATAAGTTGCACTTTCATTATCAACTCAGCATCTTTTGGCTTCAACATTATGAATATGTGTATCACTACTATCGAGATTCATCAAAAATAGACCACTCTTCAAAGGTGCATGACCATAAAAGATATTACTCATATAAATAGAACAACCATTATTCTTTGATTTAAATGAATAACCGTCTCGCATCAAACAAGATCCAGATATAATGTTCATGCTCAACGCTGGCACCAAATAACAATTATTTAGGTCTAATATTAATCCCGAAGGCAGATGTAGAGGTAGTGTGCCGACCGCGATCACATCGACTTTGGAACCGTTTCCCACGCGCATCGTCACCTCGTCCTTTGCCAGTGCCCGCTTATTCCGTAGTCCCTGTTTCGAGTTGCAAATATTAGAAACAGAACCAGTATCAAATACCCAGGTGCTACTGCGAGCTCTATTAAGGTACACATCAATAACATGTATATCACATATACCTTTGTTCACCTTGCCATCCTTCTTATCCGCCAAATACTTGGGGCAGTTCCGCTTCCAGTGACCAGTCTGCTTGCAGTAGAAGCACTCAGTTTCAGGCTTAGGTCCAGACTTGGGTTTCTTCTCCTGAGCAGCAACTTGTTTGCTCTTCTTCTTGAAGTTCCCCTTCTTCTTCCCTTTGCCCTTTTTCTTGAAACTAGTGGTCTTGTTGACCATCAACACTTGATGCTCCTTCTTGATTTCTACCTCCGCAGCTTTGAGCATTGCGAAGAGCTCGGGAATAGTCTTGTTCATCCCTTGCATATTATAGTTCATCACGAAGCTCTTGTAGCTTGGTGGCAGTGATTGGAGAATTCTGTCAATGACGCAATCATCTGGAAGATTAACTCCCAATTGAATTAAGTGATTATTATACCCAGACATTTTGAGTATATGCTCACTGACAGAACTGTTCCCCTCCATCTTGCAGCTATAGAACTTATTGGAGACTTCATATCTCTATCTCTCAATCCGGGCATTTGCTTGAAATATTAACTTCAACTCCTGAAACATCTCATATGCTCCATGACGTTCAAAACGTCGTTTAAGTCCCAATTCTAAGCCGTAAAGCATGGCACACTGAACTATCGAGTAGTCATCAGCTTTGCTCTGCCAGACGTTCATAACATCTGGTGTTGCTCCAGCAGCAGGCCTGGCACCCAGCGGTGCTTCCAGGACGTAATTCTTCTGTGCAGCAATGAGGATAATCCTCAAGTTACGGACCCAGTCTGTGTAATTGCTACCATCATATTTCAACTTTGCTTTCTCAAGGAACGCATTAATATTCAACGGAACAACAGCACGAGCCATCTATCTACAATCAACATAAACAAGTAATATACTATCAGGGACTAAGTTCATGATAAATTTAAGTTCAATTAATCATATTACTTAAGAACTCCCACTTAGATAGACATCCCTCTAATCTTCTAAGTGATCACGTGATCCAAATCAACTAAACCATAACCGATCATCATGTGAGATGGAGTAGTTTTCAATGGTGAACATCGTTATGTTGATCATATCTACTATATGATTCACGCTCGACCTTTCGGTCTCCGTGTTCCGAGGCCATATCTGCATATGCTAGGCTCGTCAAGTTTAACCTGAGTATTCTGCGTGTGCAAAAACTGGCTTGCACCCGTTGTAGATGGACGTAGAGCTTATCACACCCGATCATCACGTGGTGTCTGGGCACGACGAACTTTGGCAACGGTGCATACTCAGGGAGAACACTTCTTGATAATTTAGTGAGAGATCATCTTATAATGCTACCATCAATCAAAGCAAGATAAGATGCATAAAAGATAAACATCACATGCAATCAATATAAGTGATATGATATGGTCATCATCATCTTGTGCTTGTGAACTCCATCTTCGAAGCACCGTCGTGATCACCATCGTCACCGGCGCGACACCTTGATCTCCATCGTAGCATCGTTGTCGTCTCGCCAATCTTATGCTTCCACGACTATCACTACCGCTTAGTAATAAAGTTAAGCATTACATCACGATTGCATTGCATACAATAAAACGACAACCATAAGGCTCCTGCCAGTTGCCGATAACTCGGTTACAAAACATGACCATCTCATACAATAAAATTTAGCATCATGCCTTGACCATATCACATCACAACATGCCCTGCAAAAACAAGTTAGACGTCCTCTACTTTGTTGTTGCAAGTTTTGCGTGGCTGCTACGGGCTTAAGCAAGAACCAATCTCACCTACGCATCAAAACCACAACGATAGTTTGTCAAATAGACTCTGTTTTAACCTTCGCAAGGACCGGGCGTAGCCACACTTGGTTCAACTAAAGTTGGAGAGACAGTCGCCCGCAAGCCACCTATGTGCAAAGCACGTCGGGGAAACCGGTCTCGCGTAAGCGTACGCGTAATGTTGGTCCGGGTCGTCTCGTCCAACAATACCGCCGAACCAAAGTATGACATGCTGGTAGGCAGTATGACTTATATCGCCCACAACTCACTTGTGTTCTACTCGTGCATATAACATCAACATAAATAACCTAGGCTCGGATGCCACTGTTGGGTTTCGTAGTAATTTCAAAAAATTTCCTACGCACACGCAAGATCATGGTGATGCATAGCAACGAGAGGGGAGAGTGCTGTCTACGTACCCACGCAGACCGACTGCGGAAGCGTTGACACAACTTAGAGGAAGTAGTCGTACGTCTTCACGATCCAACCGATAAAGCACCGAAACTACGACACCTCCGAGTTCGAGCACACGTTCAGCTCGATGAAGATCCCCGGACTCCGATCCAGCAAAGTGTCGGGGAAGAGTTCCGTCAGCACGACGGTGTGGTGATGATCTTGATGTACTACAGCAGCAGGGCTTCGCCTAAACTCCGCTACAGTATTATCGAGGAATATGGTGGCTGGGGGCACCGCACACGGCTAAGGAATAGATCACGTGGATCAACTTGTGTGTTCTAGGGTGCCTCTACCTCAGTATATAAAGGACTAGAGGGGGAGGCTGGCCGGCCACAGGAGGCGCGCCAGGAGAGTCCTACTCCCTCTGGGAGTAGGATTCCCCCCCCCCCCAATCCTAGTTGGAATAGGACTCCTTGAGGGGGGAAAGAGAGAGAGGGGGCCGACCACCTCTCCTAGTCCTAATAGGACTAGGGGAAGGGGGGAGGCGCACAGCCACCTTGGGCTGTCCCTTTCTCCTTTCCACTAAAGCCCACTAAGGCCCATATAGCTCCCGGGGGGTTCCGGTAACCTTCCCGGTACTCCGGTAAAATCCCGATTTCACCCGGAACACTTCCGATATCCAAACATAGGCTTCCAATATATCAATCTTTACGTCTCGACCATTTCGAGACTCCTCGTCATGTCCGTGATCACATCCAGGACTCCGAACAACCTTCGGTACATCAAAATGCATAAACTCATAATATAATTGTCATCGTAACCTTAAGCGTGCGGACCCTGCGGGTTCGAGAACAATGTAGACATGACCGAGACACGTCTCCAGTCAATAACCAATAGCGGGACCTGGATGCCCATATTGGCTCCTACATATTCTACGAAGATCTTTATCGGTCAGACCGCATAACAACATACGTTGTTCCCTTTGTCATCGGTATGTTACTTGCCCGAGATTCGATCGTCGGTATCCAATACCTAGTTCAATCTCGTTACCGGCAAGTCTCTTTACTCGTTCTGTAATACATCATCTCGCAACTAACTCATTAGTTGCAATGCTTGCAAGGCTTATGTGATGTGCATTACCGAGAGGGCCCAGAGATACCTCTCCGACAATCGGAGTGACAAAACCTAATCTCAAAATACGCCAACCCAACATGTACCTTTGGAGACACCTGTAGTACTCCTTTATAATCACCCAGTTACGTTGTGACGTTTGGTAGTACCCAAAGTGTTCCTCCGGTAAACGGGAGTTGCATAATCTCATAGTTATAGGAACATGTATAAGTCATGAAGAAAGCAATAGCAACATACTAAACGATTGGGTGCTAAGCTAATGGAATGGGTCATGTCAATCAGATCATTCTCTTAATGATGTGATCCCGTTAATCAACTAACAACTCATTGTTCATGGTTAGGAAACATAACCATCTTTGATTAACGAGCTAGTCAAGTAGAGGCATACTAGTGACACTTTGTTTGTCCATGTATTCACACATGTATTATGTTTCCGGTTAATACAATTCTAGCATGAATAATAAACATTTATCATGATTATAAGGAAATAAATAATAACTTTATTATTGCCTCTAGGGCATATTTCCTTCAGATTTTGCATTGTGAAGTCAAACCGATAAGAAAAGGAATAAAATTCGCTCTTCAGAACTCATTCATGCATGATACTGACGAATACTACTCGGATGAAAGGCAAACACATGATGCGAGGATGGAATATGTATGAAAAACAGGATGGTGTGACACATTCACACCTATGATGTGGTAACTAAGCAGAAGGCATTTCAACAAATTAGAAGCACTGCAAGCTAGACACCACATGAAAGATGCAACCAATATCACTCTGCCAAGTTCAAACTGTATGGTGTTTCAACAAATTAGAAGCAGTACATGCTAGAAATCATATGCAAGACACAACCAATATCACAATGGCGACTTAAAAGTGCCTTATCATAAGTGACTGAAACGGGATATGCAAGAACAGTAGTCTAATGTAGAAACAGGAACACATGTCATATTCACAGGCATTATGTGTAAAGTAAGCAGATGCAATTCAACAAAGTTAGAAGCAATACAAGCTAGACATCATACGCAACATGCAACCACATATAATAGTGCCAAGTTAGAGCAAGCACCTGTGATGGTGGAGTAGGGGAGATGTGCCTATCATCTACACAGCTACGTTGACTGTCTAGCCTTGCGTTGTCTTGCGAATATTGTTGGGAGGATGGCGGAGTAGAATCTGTAGAGAACCTCCATTTCAGTTGCTCGGAAGGACCACCATCATCCAATGCCTTGCCAATTTCCTTCAGCTTTATTGATTTTGCATTGTGAGATCATACCGACAAGAAAAAGGAATATCATTCGCTCTTCGAAACTCATTCATGCATGATACTGACAAACACTACTCTGATGAAAGGCAAAGTCATGATACGAGGATGGAATATGTATGAAAAAATGGACGGCTTGACATATTCACACCTATGATGTGGTAACTAACCAGAAGGCACTTCAACAAATTAGAAACATCCGCAAGACACCATATGGAAGGTGCAATCAATATCACTCTGCCAAGTTAAAACTATCTCGTCATAGGTGGCGTCCATCAAACTAGAAGCAATACATGCTATAAATCATATTCAAGACGTAAACCAATATCACACTGCCAACTTAAAGGTGTCCCATCATAAGTGACTGATGCGGGATACACAAGAAGAGTAGTTTCATGTAAGAACATGGTGTGATAGACAGATATATTATGTACCAAAAACAGGAAAGCGTGTCATATTCACATGTATCATGTGTAAGCTAAGCAGATGCAGTTTACACTAATTAGGAGCAATACGAGCTAGACACCATATGCAACATGCAACCAGATATCACACTGCCAAGTTAGAGCAAGCACCTTGGATGGTGGAGTAGGGGAGCGGAGACTTGGACCTTGTAGTGCTCTATCAGTACAAGGAGAATCGGTACAGATGCTCCGTTTGCGTTACTGCAGAGGACCACCATCATCGCATTCCTCACTCTTTTCCTTCCTCTTTCTTGATTTTTCCTTGTCAAGTCAAACCCAGAAGAAAAAGGAATAAAATTTGCTCTTCAGAACTCATTGATGCATGATACTGACGAACACTACTTTCATGTAAGGCAGCCGCATGATAGGAGGATGGAATATGTATGAAAAACAGGACGGCGTGACATATTGACATGTATGATGTATAAAGTGTAAACTAAGCACAAGGTGCTTGAACTTGTTAGAATCGATGCAAGCTAGAAACCATATGAAAGATGAAACCAATATCACTCTGCCAAATTAAAAGGGTGCCCTAACAAATGTATTTGACCAAATTAGAAGCAATACATGGCAACAGGCTAGAAATAATATGCAATATGCAACGAATAAAGGTGACTCATCGTAAGTGATTGATGGAGGATACAGAAGAGAGGTAGTTTCATGTAAGAACAAGGTTAACACATAGATGTAGTGTGTACCAAAAATAGGAAGGCATGTCATATTCATAGGTATAGTGTGTAAACTAAGCAGATGCAATTTACCCTAATTATAAGCATTACAAGCTAGACACCATATGCAACATGCAACCACATATCACACTGCGAAGTTAGAGCAAGCACATGTGATGGTGGTGTAGGGGAAGTGCGGTCTTCAGGTACAGAGCTACGTTCAATATCTTCATTTAGGCTTGATGTTTCTTGAGAATCATGTGGAGAGGATGAAATTGCATTCTTTATAGGAGTATTGCGTCTCATATCAACCCACGCGCGTGACTGTCTCATCATTAGCGATAGACGCAGGATACACAAGAACAGTAGTTTGATGTAAGAACATGGTGTGATAGACAGATGTAGTATGTACCAAAAACAGGAAGGCGTATCATATTCACATGTATAATGTGTAAGCTAAGGAGATGCAATTTAGCAAATTAGGAGCATTGATGAGGGATACACAAGAAAAGTAGTTTGATGTAAGAACATGGTTAATAGAAAGACGTAGTATGTACCAAAAATAGGAAGGCATGTCATATTCACAGGTATAATGTGTTAACTAAGCAGATGCAATTTACCCTAATTAGAAGCATTACAAGGTAGACACCATATGCAACATGCAACCACATATCACACTGCCAAGTAAGAGCAAGCACCTGTGATGGTGGTGTGGGGGAATTGCGGTAATCAACTAGAGAGCTACGTTGACTATCTTCATTTAGCCTTGCTGTTTCTTGAGAATCATGTGGGGAGGATGACACTACACTCTTTAAACGAGTAGGGCGTCTCACAGTAACCCACTCGGGTGACTGTCTCATCATAAGTGATTGACGAGGGATACAAAAGAGCATTAGTTTGATGTATGAACATGGTTAATAGACATATGTAGTATGTATCAAAAACAGGAAGGCATGTCATTATCAAAGGTATAATGTGTAAAGTAAGCAGATGCAATTTAACCAAATTGGAAGCAATACAAGCTAGACACCATATGCAACATGCAACCACATTTGACAGCGCGAAGTTAAAGCAAAGCACCTGGGGTGGTTGTGTGTGGCAATTGAGACCATCAACTGCAGAGCTACGTTTACTGTCTCCAACTGCTGACACTGGACACATTAGAGCGCTGAAATGCTTAGTGCTTATCTTCGAATTACACTGGAGCGACTTCTGTCTTTTCTTTTCTGCATTCATCAACACTACATCAGAGTCTGAAATACCCATGCATAAAAAACAATAGTGTGAGTATGGGTCAAGTGTGTGCGCAATTAGTATAGTGTAAAGGTAGCAGATAGCAGGTCGGTGAGAAATAAATGATGGGAGACATATGATAGCTCTACAACATGCATGGCACACTAAATTACTACATGATTCTATGAAAATAACAGTCGAATGAAAGCAAATAGGTCAGTCCATTTTTCTGCACCGTCCGATGTACAAAGAACGGGCAGATTGCCTTCATCTACCTCCAGCCAGTCAATGTTGACGATCTTCCTCGAAACGCCAGCGACCACCGGCCCAGTATTCCTCCCCTGCTTGCGCCCTCCCCTCGACCTCACCGCACCGCCGTGCTTGGCACTGCCCCACTCGGCCATCCATTCAAGCCCCGCCGACCTCTAGATCGGGTGCAAGCAGCTCCTGCGCCCCACGCCCCTATGATAGACACCGATGTGCCGCTTCCCCAGGGAACAGGCGGACTAGGTGCTCCGCGCGCCTGATCGGGTGCTGCTTCTTTTAGTTGCAGTTCGACTGACCCTGAATTGAAATCCAGGAGGGCTACTGACCTCTAGCAAAGGTGAAATAGTAAAAGGGAGGAAACCTTGTGCATTTAGTATCACAAAGAAGATGCAGTAAGAAGCGCTCAACTAGTTTCTTTCGTGGGATGAATACGGTGTGAGCGGAGACGTAAGATTTGCATGAATAAGGGAAGAGGAGTACCTCTTTCTGCTGGCAATGTTGTGTCCTCCTTCTGTTTTTCCAACGATCTTCTTGCTGTTCGCCGGAATCAGAAGTTGTGGAGGATGGTGCAGCCTTGGACGAACCCATGGCCAAGTTGTTGAGTGTGGTGCGGTGGCCGTCTGTCAGTGGCGGGGAAGCAGATCCGAGGCGGCGAACGACAGCGTAGCGGGAACAGCTCCGGTGCAGTGGACGGTTGCGACAGTGGAGCCACAGCAGTGAGGCGCAGGACGACGTGGTCGGAGTGGTTCTGGTACGGCGCACGTCGGCGTCGGCGTCGTGGAGGCGGCTCTGCCTCGGCTTCAGCTGCTAAGTCCTTGAGGATGTTGCCGTTGCGGTTGCGTTGGACGACGACGTCGGGGTACCGGCTCCGACGTGATGGAGGAGGGCGGCGGTGGATTGGCCGCTATGGGGTGGAGGACGGAGGAGGCCGGGGTTTCACGGCTGGTGGAGAGGGCGTTTTCGCGCCCATGGAGTATGAATGGGGAAACGGAGGGAGGCGGGGAACTAAGGGGGAATAATGTTTCGGTTTGAGACACGCTTGTTTAAAATTTGGGGAAAGTTACAAACTTTGCCCCCATCTAAAATTTCGGACATATTATGGGTTGGGGGTAGGACAGTCATGTCAGGTGTCCCAAATGTGGGCGGGATAGATTTTGGCCGAGCGCATGGGTAGGCGCCCACGGCGTTTGAATGCTTCTCAGAGGCGGTTGAGATTGGCGTCTTGGTGAAGTTACAAACCTACCCCGGTTTAGACCTTTGGACATCGGGCCGATAGGCTACACGGGCCAGAGTCAGGATAGTAATTTACTACCACCAAAACATTAGTCTCGCGCGGTTTTGGGTGACCAGAGGCCTATTTGGCGCTTCATTCAATATTTGGGAGCAGAAGCATTAACATTTTCGGTTCTCTTGAATTGAACTTTCAGGATTTGTCAAACTTCACAAATATTTACTCTTGAAAATCCTAAAGCTACAATTATTTTGGAATGGAGGGGGTACATTTGAATATACATTGTACACGAGTATATATTAAAAAATATGCAACTTACCTCAGTTCATGCATGGTTCCAGATATAATCTCCTTGGTTCCAAAAAAAGTTAGATATGCGTATGAATATATATAGCATGTTCAAACTCACAACAAAGATTGATGCCCCCTTTTACATCTGATTTACAAATGCCATTATCTCGGGTTCAAATAGATGAATGCACTTCCTATGAATTCGAATCTTTGAAACCCCCTTTATGTTGAATTCGACATGTGTTCTATTTCGTAGCTAGCAATTTGGAATGTATCCATGCAAGTGACAAATGTATAAAGTGCTTCACACTAACAACATGGAGTGCACTAATTAATGTTTATATATGAATTGCAAAAGCATCCATTGCCTGTATTTCAAACCGCTCTCACTCTTTGGATCGATAATATGAAATAAACACATGCACATGCTAGAATTCAATAGAATATGGGTGTCTGATAGACCGATTTTCGTCCATACGCAATTTATAAAATTCATGATCTCATCCAAAAATAATAATGCCATTTATATTTTAATTTAATGCGTAGAACCGCCTTTTACACATAGATGCACTATGCCTCGCCCCGTTCTCACAAACGCATTATATATCTCTCTATCTAACGCATAAGTGCACACACTTTATATGCATCGGCATTTCTCTTTCACACATGCTCACAATCTCTCTCAGGGTGTCGGGGTGTCTCACGCACATGCTCTCTCTGTTTCTCTCTCTCTCTTTCTGACTAATATGTACCACTCTTTTCACTAATCTCAGTTGGAAAACACTATTTCTCTCACATGCATATATACACATGCACAGTCTCTACTAGCCCTCTATACGCACATATATGTGCCTACGTGTCTCCCGCACGCACATTATCTTTAGGCCTCTCTCGCACACATTGCCCCCCGACACACCTCTCTCTTAGTAGTTGGCAGATATGATTTCATCATATCATTCGGTAGGATATCCCTAGCTGTTAGGCTGGATGGTAATACGAGGCAAAGTTTTACCCTAGTTCGGAATGGACCCTTGCAGTTGAAGAAAGAGCCTACTCCTGGTACTGTATATTAGTGATAGGGGTGTGTACAAAGTACACGTGAATACCAGGCATTGTGCGTGTGTGTATACTATCGACGAACTAGCCCCCAATCTTGTATAACATACTAAGGGCCTAGGGTTACAAATCATATATAGTCGGCTTATCACCAGTGGGGATAGAGTCCTCCGCGACTCTGGTAGCTTTGTGTTGTACGCCGAGTCCTTCACATGGGTCTTCGTATAACACGTCTCGGTCCAACCTATATGTGGCGCAGGATGGAACCGACCCATGAGTCTTCATGTTGACCCACCACAACTAGAAATGATGTGCCCACCACACCACACACGCAATCAGCCACTAAGAAAATAAGCATATACAATAGTACAACGGTATCTAGCTCACGATACGTCTCCATATTTTGTTGATGACACCGACGGACTTTGCATTTGATGCGTGCTTCGTATTTTGTTGACGACACTTACGGTCATTGTATTTGAAGCAAAAGCACGATATGGTCACTGGACTTCAGAATAAGCTCATCAAAGTCACCACATACATTTTGTCGTGCTAACCAACATGTGGTTGGATGGTTAGAGGACAGTGGTTTCTCGAGCCCACCAAGGTTAAAGTCCCGGTGCTCGCATTTATCTTGTGTTAATTTCAGTATTTTCCGGCGATGTACGTTCAGTGGGAGGAGACGTTCCACTCGACTATGAGGCACCTATGGTGACTTCATAAAATCTCAAGATCATATATGCTGGCCCACTCTCTCGAAGGTGCTCATAGGGGTAGGGTTCGCGTGTGTGCGCTTATAGCGGTGAGTGCTTGCACGTATATATGAGCCCTTGCGTCTGTACCATGTTAAACAAATACATATCATGATTATACGGTCACTGGCTCACCCATACAACTCCGTATTTTGTTGATGACACAATCAATTGACCAGTCAAACATTCCACGTGGCGCAACTAGTGTTGCACCATCGGGGTGCGTAACCGTGGGGCCCACCTGTCAGCCCGTATATGAAAGAAAGAAATGGTAGTTTGAGTCTGTAATGTGTTAATAAAATAGGAGTACATTTTAGGGTGATCATACGGTCACTGGCTCACCATACAGCTCCGTAACTTGTTGATCACACGATCAATTGACCAGTCAAACGGTCCACATTCAGCAGCGCACATTACCATAGGGCCCACCCGTCAGCGCGTATATGAAGGACAGAAATGGTAATAAATTAGTGGTTGGTGGGTATTTGAAGTCGTGAGACCTCTGGTTGGCAGTCACCGGCGGTTGGGGGGTGTTCATTGGAGGGGGGGGGGGGGACCCCGGGAGAAAAGGCGGGGGGGGGGGGGGCTAGAGGGATGGCCGGTGCGGCGGCGGACCGGCGGTGGGGAGTGGTTTCGGGGAGGGCGGGCCGGCCGCGGGCGGCGGGGGCTGGCGGTTTGGCCGGTGGTGGCTGGCGGCTCAGGGGGGTGGAGTTTGATGATAAACTGGAGGCCCTTGATTTCGTATCCAACGGCTGGAAAATCTAATGACCAGAGATGAAAAAGTCTGTCGACTGACGTGTAGCCTCACCCCGCACGTACACATGCACGCACGCATGTAGGCGTGCAACACTGACACGTACACACGCATGCATGCTGGCGTGCAACACTGACACGTACACATGCACTCACGTACACACGAACGTACGCACCCATGCATGCAACACTGAAACGTACCCTTGCACGCATGCAACACTCGCACGCCTGCATGCACACAGCACACGACGCAAGACACACGCTCAACCTATATGTGCATGCACCCTTTGTTAAGGACATGGATTATTACGGGTATTAATCAATCTTATCTGTGATAAGCAGAACATTGATGTTTGCAGTGGTATTTATGAATCACAACGTATCGAACGGGCTATCAACATAGTAGGCTTATCTACATGAAAAAGATGACGTCACACTCAATGAACAATCATCGGTTTATGAAATTCCCGCTTCTGACCGCCCTGGCCCACCAAAGGTTTCTCTGTTGTGCGCTGCCTGCGTTGGGTCACTAACATGTAGGCCATGCACCCAAAGAGCCCACGCGTCAGTGGAAGAATGGCGCGGTGTCCTAGGTCAGAGTCGAGGGCGCCACTCGCGGCATGCCCAACTGAACACGCCTCCGTGCCGCATTCAAACGCCTCCATGAAACCCGCCCGTGTGGAAGCCGAGAAACCCACTCTGGACACACATCCGTTCATGACCGGGACGGCATTAAACACAATGCCGGCCGAGCTTCTCCCATCCGTCGTCTATTTAATCTCCTATTTAAACGAGGCCAAACGCCGGCCAAGAATCGCACACCTCCTCCGCTCCCCTATCTCCTCCACCATTTTGTCCACTCTTACAATGGCTTACGAAGAGTAGTTATTCCACATCCAAGCCGGTCGGGTAGCCTGCCGTATACGAGCTATGAAGCTCGCGGATCCACCTCCCTCCCCTCGCCCGACGGAGCCAGTTGCCGCCCCAAGCCGGCGCGCAGTTCAGCAACTCGCCGCTCCAGGCCAGCTCGACGAGGAGCGGCGCACGGGCGTCGTTGCTGCCGTCCACGCCGCCGCCTCGTACCGCGTCTCCCGTTTCTATGGCCGAGACTCCCATGCCGGCGGCCGCGCCATGCAAGCAGCGACAGAAGTCGGGTGCACGGAGAGCGACGAGTCGGTGGCCAGCGCCTCCGCATCCGCCGCCATCATCGAGGAGAAGTAGAACACGGGAGGCTGCCGCCGCTTGGGTCCCATGAAGGCCACCGCGGAGGCGACGCTGGTGTACACAGCAGGTGTCTTGCCGGATCCTTTTGTTGCGAGGACCTTCGTCGACCCCGCATGGGCTCCACGGAAGAGGGGAATGTTAGGATGAACTCGAGCTGGTGCCGGCCATGGCGAAGTAGTGGCCGGTGATGAACTCGAACCGGTGCCGGCCACCATCATCTTTGGCACCAGCCAATGATATCAGTTGGGCAATGGGGAAGCGAGCCGTCCTTTGCGCTGAAGCATATACCTCCGGGGCTCCCGGTAGTCCGGTGATCGTGCTGCCGGACATGAGGAAGACAAATCGATCAACGGGCGACCATTTAGGCCAGGTATTATATACCTGTGCTGTCCAGAACTAGCACCACGTAGTTCATTTGAATGTAATGAAATCCATCATGTTTGTATGAAAATCCGGTATTTTATATGATTTCCGTCGTTGTTTATATGAAATATCAGTTTGTCTACGTGTTTGCATGAATTTCGTCCTGTTGGTTGAGTTGCTGTCATAATGTGTGCGGCTACGGTTGGATGGCGTAATTTGCGGGTCGCCGGTCGGTCTACGGGCGGCTCGGGCGGCGTTGTGGGACAAAAAACACAGCTCGTGCGAGCTCGTCTCCAACGCGCGCGCTGGAGGATGCATGACAGCATGAGCACCCGAGCCATTCCTCGTTCATCGGTGGCAAAGGCACCAGTGGACAAAAGGGTCGCCAATATTTTGGCTACCCCGAGCAAGATCCAAACAGCCCCTCCCAACAGATTCAAATCCCTCGTTCGCCGTGGAATTTTGCCATGTGTTGTTTTCATGGACTAGCAAGATGCCCTGCATTGCACGGAACATCAAGATGCATTTTTTTACAAACTCCCGCATGCATGCAAGGGATAATTAATGTCCTCCTTTGCTAGTACCACGAGGCAAACACCATTAATATTGCATCGATTAGTGTTAGTGGCCTTGTATATCTGCAAATTGTAATTTTGATAGTGGCCCCTTGTATATAAAAATGGAGGGAGAAAGATGAGAGATAAGGTGAGGAGGAGTGGGGCGTGGTGGTGACTGGTGGTCGGACTGTGCGGAGGCATGGGGATGGACGGCGCATTATGTCTAGGTTTGTATCTCTCTCATAGACACCCACGTAGGTGGGGGACGTGCACGAAGAGAAGAAGTGCACGCACGGCGCACGTACTCCCGTCTCTTTCCCAACCACTCCCGCGCGGGTACACGGTGGAGCTCATTTCTGTACGAAAAGGCAGCCCACGTGGTAATTTGGCACGTGTAGTGGTTGTCCACTTGGTGGAGGGAGGATCGTCTACCACGGGTGAACAAACAAATTGCGACTTGACGCGTTATGTTAAATTAAAAAAAAAGAGGCAAACCATGTGGGGCGTACCTTAGAGGCAAGGCTCTATACACTGGAGTACTTTTGATGTGTCCCGTCAACTCGCAGAACGAGGAGAAGCTTGCTTAGTACGCCGTCTTCCCCGCCCACAGGTGTGGTGGCTCACAGGATGAGGTGAAGCTTGCTTACGAGTAGTAGTAGTAGTAGTAGTAGTAGTACTACTACTACTACTACTACTGTACGCCTTTACGCCCGCTCCCTCGCCCACGCGCGCGGTGGCTCGCAGCACGAGGAGAAATTTTTTACTACTCCCTCCATTTACTCCTCGTCCCTACTACGTACTTTGGTTAGTACTCCCTCCATTTACTTATACAAGGCCACTATAAAAATACATTTTGCATCTATACAAGGCCACAAATAGTAATCGAGACAAAAGTTACTACTCCCTCCTTTCCAGTTTATGGCTCAATTTCAAAATCTCTCCAACCAAGGTAGACGGTGAGTGGTCAAATTAATTTCATAGTTTGCACAAGTAATTAGTACGCTCGTTTTTCTCAAGAAGTTATGTTTACCGAGGCATTAATTAGAACGAATGCCTGAATGACCACTAAATTTCCATGAACTTGTACATGCATTGGTTAGTTTCCTCTTGACACTGCTTGCGTCGGGTGATCTAACACACCTCAAAATCCAAAATGTAATGGTACTACTACTAGTATAGTAGAATTGAGACTTATCAAACGGAAAAACGGATGTTTTTTAGATGAGCCCTATAAACCTTAGTGGGTACGTACTCCGTAAAAACAGCTTTTTCCAAACCTAAGTTGCTCCCTTTCATGAATTCTGTAGTATACTCCTCCGTCGATGCTCCCTTTCATGAATTCTGTACTTCCTGTCGCCGACATGTGGGACATATAACAATCGGGTCAACGTGTCAAGCACCAAATAATAGTGCAGAACAGCAGGGGGACGCACCCCACTCGTACCGACCCAGTAGTAGTAATGAGCAATGAGAAGTCAAATCACAATGCCGCACCTTCCCAGACGGACGAAGCGACCATTATTTCACACTTCGGTTCGCCATCATCTCAAACCACGTAGTATTGCTTCTGCCTCAAGAGGGACACGCGCATCGCATTGGTACATCATGACACGTGGGACCGCATGACAGGCCATGCTCCCCCGCCAATCGCTCGGTAAAATCACCTCATTTTTACTATACTTCCTCCGTATCGGTTTACTACATGGCATGCACGTCGTTCTAGGTTGAGAATTTAACTGGCTATATATGTGATGAACAGTACTCGAGCCTTTTAAAAAATGTATACTTTTGTACAGTAGTACTATCGATGGATTGCGCCATGGAGCAAAATTTTAAATTTTAAAAAGGTGGTACATATAGAGAGCGCTCGTCGCCAAATTATGCATATAGTACTATTGAAAAAGCTAGTATGTGCTTAATTGGGGTTCTAAATTCTATTAAAGAAATACTAGTAGTATGTACATACTGAAGAGTTAAAGTAACGAGAAGAAACATAACATAGTTCTGCTGGGGGCTCAGCACAACACACCCCTCAAATTAAACTAAGCACACCTGAAATTAAACTATGCAACTAATCCGGTAGACACTGCATTAGAAGTTTAGAACCACCATGAGCAACGACACTGCCACCTTACTCGGAGTCCTCTTCCACGTCCTCGACTTCGTCCTTGTCCCTCTCCCTCTTGGCTGATACTTCTTTGCTTGAACTGCACACTTGGTTGTTGCTCTTCATCCAACCCTTGTAGATATTGAAGCAAAGCTAGCCATCCATTGCAGCGTAGTGCATGTGGTCTATATCTAGTACATTCCACTGCCATGCATGACGATGAAACATGTATGGAGGTTTCTCCAGTTTACCATACGAAGGATGAACCATGGCTCCTACCAGGGTCAGCATTGAAGGCTGACGAGAGGACACCAGCCGATTCTTCTGGAGGTCGAAGGGGTTGCCTACAACGAGACCTATCCGACGCAGGACATCCCTGTCGTTCTTAAAGTCTACAGTAACGAATTTCACTGTTTTTCCTTGAGGAAGTTCTTAAAATCCTGGCACTCAACATCGACATGGCATATGTGGTAGACCAAGCAAACTTTATGTATGCAAAACTGGATCACGGCGGGCTTCTTCCTCTCTTCGTCCTTTAGATCCTTCTCTGGTCCCAGGACTGTGGTGTACTCAACATCTAGCCCAGCGACCCACTCATCATTTGATTTTTCGAACATGCGCCTGAAGTGAGAAAGGCATCCTTTCACCGTCACGGAAGAGCGGGTGTAGATGACGTCGAACTCATCGCCGGTGATGGTTCTAACCTTGTACTCACCGCCGATCGTGGAGATTTGGGACGCCATGGATTTGGGAGGAGGGTTAGGATTAGTGGAACTGCTGTAATGTGAATGGACGGGACGACTAGGAGCGAACTGCCGTAGTATTGAAGGACATGCGGGGACGAGTAGGAGCAAACTGCCAGCGTGCGAACGGCAGGGTAGTGAATTTCCATTCTCCCATGATATGGGCTTCTGAGAGCCCTTGGATCTGAGATCGAACGGTTGCATGGCGTGATTCTAGACCTATGGGTGAATATCCTATCCTAGAGGGTTATTCTGCAAATTTTCAGCAACTTAGCATGCGACCGTTTGATCTCAGATCCAAGGGCTGTCAGCAGCCTGTATCATGGTCGCGCCTACCACGACCGTTGCGTCGCTCGCGCGGTCGCGCCCTTGGAGATTTAACACTGTGCGTTAGGCTATCTGATGTTGGCATGTCATACATAGTCATCACTTAGTCACTCATACTACAACAAGGTTGGCTATAAGGTTGGCTATAAGTGTTTTTTACTCCTCTCTATCTCTTTCTTCGTAATGGAGGTGGTCAGGAATCGGGAGACACACGCCGGTCATAGCGCCACAGTTAAAATGATAATGGCAAGTCAAATCACGGGGCCCCACCTGTCCAGCAGTAACTCGCTGTCAAATCACACAGCCCTATGTTTGCAGCAGCCTACTCCCTCGTCTTCTCGCATCTCTGTCAAACCGACTAGGCGGAACTGCCTCGCCTACTGTCGGGGATATACCCCGCGGTATGACCCGGCTAGAATGTTAAACCGGCTGGGACTTGGTAAACCGGCGGATGGTAAACCGGCGGAGAGTTAAGACAGAGAGTCAAGACAGATGGCTAAGACAGACGGTAAACCGGCTGGTGTTAAACAGGCAGACAATGTTAAACCGGCAGACAATGTTAAACCGGCAGACGTTAAGAAGCCCAGGAAGGGAAGTCAAAATAGTTTAAGTTAAAGTCCGAGTTGGACTCCACATGTAACCCGCCCCTTCAACATATATAAGGAGGGGCAGGGCACCCCAAGGGGGACAAGATTCACAAGTTCCACGAGTTGGACGAATTAGGTTTAGACAATAGCTCTAGAGATAGAGCAATCTTGTAACCGTGGTCATCATCATCGATATCAATGAAGCAGGATGTAGGCTTTTACCTCCACCGTGAGGGGCCGAACCTGGGTAAAAACATCGCGTCTCTCGTCCAGCTCAACCCCTCTCAAGCTACCACATAGATGCGTTGGCCTCGCGACTAAGTCCTGACACTAAGGACATCTGCCGTGACAATTCCACGACAGTTGGCGGTGGTGTTGAGTTCTTGAAGGGATCTTTTCTAGGGTTCGAGAAGTTCGTAATTAACTAGCTCAACAAGAGCTGGCGTGGAAAAATTCACATCAACTATGAGTTCATCAGTCAAGTTTGACAAAGTGTTTTGCGGCGGCAGGTATGACCGTATGAGATTGAGATTATTTTAGGGTTATATGTTGTGCGGCCGCCTCACGCGCCGTGGTGATCCGCCGAGTCCGAGATCGAGATAGATTTTTCATGGTGTCGGCCTTGGGCGAGATGTGTACGCCGTGCCGTATGTACGGCACTTGAGAGAAATCAACCGTGGCGACATCCCTTTTTTCTAAAGTGAAGGCCGAGTCAAATCCAAGGAAATCTCAAGTAGTACTTTGAACCGGAAACAGAACGGTCGCAACCTAGTCTCTGAGTTCGCCCTGAGGCGCCAGCATCAGCCACCACTGTTAAGATTCCGCCGACCGTCCCTGCAAGCAAAAAGATGTATCTGTGATCAGCTCAATTACAAATTGATTCTGCTAAAAAAATCATTCTATGCTGCTGCTACAGCTGACCGTCATCAGGACAAAACAAGAGATTCCTGCTGCAACCGCTCAATCTGATCCGCCGAGTTGCGGCCAGAGTCGTACGCCTGGCAAGTCAATTCAACAGGACCTCCAAAAAATTGTACGTATTGGTTCCATGTACTGCCCCAATGGCACAAGGACCAAGGTTTTTACTCTTACCCACACACAAGGAAAACACCAGGAGGCTGATTCAAAAACTATGGAAGGACGAGGCCACGGACTCGGTCTTGCCTCTGTCTGTGTCCCTGAGCCGCTAGGCGCGCCTTTAAACTACCGCACAGTGGCGTCCCCACCTGACCAGCGTCTCTCCAACCCGCCGCTGATCCAGCCGCACCTCGCCGCCATCTACCTACTCAAGTCGCCCCGTGACCCAGCTGCGTCAACTGTACTTAGCCGCCCTAACGGTCCGGCACGTCTCAAACTGTCCTCGCCGTGAGCCGCCTTCGCCGGCTTGCAAGTCACTTGTGACCGCTCCTTGCTTTGTCGAGCCGCCGGTCTCTGTTTCTGCCTTGCCAGCGCGAAATTGCTGCCGTGACCTCACCTTGGTCGGCCTTCACCGACCTGCTGCCTCGCATACTGCTTTGAAACGGCCACCGTCGATCGAGCCGTCAAATCGCCAAGTCGCCAAGATCAAGATTTCCGATGCAGCCATCGACGTTGAACCATCAACGTTGCAGCCATCTTGAGCCACCAAGGACCGCGCCAAAGCCGCTGCCATGGCTCACCGGTTTCTGAAACATCAGGTGATATCTTTCTTTTGTATTTCATCAACGTGTTAATCCGTGTGAGAACAACTACTCGAGCATGCAATATTATTTTGCAGGACAGTTATTCACTACAAATGTGATGGCATGTGGCGGATATGGAGCGGGCGCTAGCATCATTGTGTAACGGCGTCCGCGCCCACTTGCTGTTCTATGGGCGTGCGCAAGTCGCCGCTTGTGTGGCCTGGTCTACAATTGACTCGGGACTGCGACTGCGCACTGCTTAATAGGTGTGCGTAAACCGCCGCCCGCGCGGCCCATTCTACATCAACACAATGCGGCTAACTTGCCCGTCCGGACGGTTTACCGCGCCGCTTCACCGTGGTGATCAACTGATCATCAACTTTGTACAAAGGACGTGCCATGTTGTGCCTATGAAGCGTACATCAGCACCATCACGCACTGGCATCTGCGCCCGCTTACTGATGGAACAGCTGTGCGCAAGTCGCTGCCCGTGCAGCTTAATCTACGTCAACCCGCTGGAGCCGCGTTGAGCCGCCCTTGCCGCTTTGAGCCACTGGGGTTATATTAAGTCGCCGGTCTACCTGAGCCGCCGGAATTATATTAAGTCGCCGGTCTGCCTGAGCCGCCGAAACTATAATGAGTCGCTGGTCTGCCTGAGCCACCTCTGTCATGATAAACGTATCATCCGTCGTCCAAACAAATCAGGTGTAATCCATCCAAGTTTGATTTATTAGCACATGTTGTTTTTGTCAAAGAACAAGTTTATCTTTGCCTTGGTCTTCAATATTGTTTATGCAGGGCAATTATTTATGACAAAAAGTGATATTATACTGCGGAGATGGAGGCACGCCAACATCTTTTGGCACAGGTGGTCGTCGTTACTCAACGGACTCCCGCACCGGCTTACAGTGTCGTGGACGTCTCTCGCAGCCGCATCGGCTTACAACGTCGTGGCCTTCTCTCGCGACCGCACCGGTTTACAATGCCGCGGTCGACTCTTCCATCCACATCGGTTTAAAATGCCGCGGCTGACAGATCTGTCGGCACCCGCGGCCGACTCGGCCGTGATTGATTCCAGTTTCACCATGGTGATCATCAACTCTGCGTATAATTGCTGACCTGACGCATTAGGACAAATTATATCACTTAGCTGTTGAAGGACTCATACCAGTTTATATCATGGTCAAAAATGGAGAATCTCAAGTCAACTCCTCGAGTCACCTTGAGACTCGGGGGCTACAGTAATATGACTCAGCAAATGTTGCCGGTTTTCAGTGAAGTAAAGAACCCCAGGACATTGGAGGGAAAGATAACCCGATCCCGGAGGCTACTACCATATTGATGGCAATTGGAAGGCCATCAGAAAATTTCTGGTTCAAAGTAAAGAATGCCGGTTTAAAATCCGGTTCAAGGGAAAGATGTATCCCACAAAGCTCTGAAGCTCTCAAATCTGGTTTAAGAATTTCCGGTTCAAAAAGGAATTAACTTCTCGCAAGTTCGAGTTTAAAAGGCCGTCAGAAAATTTCCGGTTGAAAATGAAGATTCCGGTTTACAATCCGGTTCAAGGGAAATATGTCTCCCACAAAGCTCTAACGCTCTCAATATCCGGTTCAAAGTCCCAGTTCAAGAAGAATTTATCTCTTGCAAAAAGTTAAAGGTTGCCGAAGAGAACCTGCTGCCCTGATGCGCGGTTCACACATGGGTGTCCTGCCTTATGGGCTCATCTTCATATGATTACTTGGGGGCTTCCTGTTCAAACATATGTGTATTCACCAAAGAGAACATGGCGTCACTACCCTCTTGATGCGGCTATCAAGACAATATTATCATCAGGGGCCAAAGAGAGTTTGTTGCACACCACAACTCAAACATAGGCACCCGGCAAGCACATCTCAAAAATATATCACATGGGGGCTTCTGCTTGCAAAACAAGCAGAGTCATGTCCATTAATCCAGCTATCACGCCACAACAAAGCTTGGGAGCTTCACATCCAAGGGGCCAAAGAGAGTCTTGTTGCTACGCACAACTCAAACATAGGCACCCATTGAGCACAACTCACAAAGTTACTTGGGGGCTCTTTGTGTCAAATACCAAAGAGTTTGAAAGGACCCTTGTAACCGGGTATCGACCCACGGCTTGGAAGCCTGGTGTATTCACCTAAAACCCCGGGTTAACCTGCCTTCATCAAGTAAGCCACTCCTATCCAGGTAATCCTGGCACGACCCGTCGAACGTTTGATAATTACTCTCATTGAGACCCTGAACTTGTCAAAGTTAAAACGATGATTGGTTAGTTGGAGGGCCATTTTAAAAGGCTTTGTCAAATGGTTTAACTCAGCGGCCTGGCAGCCCATGAAAAGCCTCGAGTTTGGGCCTCGCGGCCCTTGAAAAGCCTCGACTACAAGTTTTTTCATTTGCTTTTTGTCAAAGTTTCTTCTCCTTTGATATGGTTTTAAGGTAAACTAGCGTCTATTGACCCGGCCAGACTATAAGCCATCAGTCCGGTGTTTCTTAACCCGGCACGAGCTTTCAACTATCAGTTGTTAGTACAAATCAATTATAAACCAGACTTTTCTTAGCCCGGTCTGGCGTTGACTATAAGTTGCCAGGATGATTATCCGGTGTTTATTATAACCCGACATGGTTTTATTACAAACCGGCAAAATATGACGGGAGTTATCATACTCAAGATTTGGGTTATCACCCTTACTAAAAAAAGTTGGTAAACCAACGATGTGATTCAATGTGACAGGTATGATCTATTTCATATTTGATTATTCTTAAGTGCAGCCTTGGTTATAAACCCGGGTTATATGTTGGGCGTTATGACCCGTCCGGCGGTAAACCGCCAGGACACTTTAAAATTGTTGTATGCAGAAACAGGTTGAATAAAGCATAATTAAAAATCACCAGTGTTTATTGAACTGGCCTAGCTTTGGACTATAAGTCGCCAGTATATATTTGGATTACGCCATTGGAATTATGCGCTTATAAATCATTGGGTATATTATTCAAATAGCCAACATGGATGGATTTTTGTTATGGTTATCAATAACCAGTATTATGATTAAGGTTTTCAAAGTCGCTTTAGCGCAATGGCTATCATATTATCAATAGATATGATTTATTCTACAATTGAAGGAATAGTCCCGAGTTGCTGCAGGCTTACGACCTGGCACTTGGGGGCTACATTATTTCAGTTAAAATTACATTAAATACACAAGTCTCATGTCGCTGCAAGCATGCACCATGACACTTGGGGGCTAATGCAAAGTCATTTTTTTTGCTCACCTTATTGAAGACCCGACTCATCACATTGTGATGACCCGGCCCTTGGGGGCTACCAATTGCTCCTGTCAACAATTCAAGGTACACAGATTTTCATCTATTATTGAAGGATCCACTGCTCAGTTGGTAAAGCACAAGGCTCTTAACCTTGTGGACGTGGGTTCAAGCCCCATGACAGGGGTTACATCATATGATGTTATTTTCATTGAAGAATACATCAAGTCCCAGCTCAATATTATCTTATTGAGCCGACCCTTGGGGGCTACATATTGCTGCTCAAGTTTACATGATCATATTTACAAAGTCCCTGCTCATTATTGCATAATGACCCGACCCTTGGGGGCTACACTAGTTGAAGTTTTTTATGAGAATAAGGCAATTTCAAGTCCCAGGTTGCTGCAAGCATGACAACCCGGCACTTGGGGGCTACATATGTAGAATACTCAATTATGACTACTGATTGATGAACAACCTGGATTTCTTCAAGATTATGATATTCATATTGAAGCAAGTCTTAAGCTGTTACTATGCTACCTTCTTAAGACTTGGGGGCTACAAGTGATAGGCATATAAGAGGTATATTTTCAAGCTTCATGTTAACTGCAATTATGACCTGGTGCCATCAATATTTGTAAACCGGCAAGTTCAACTCTTAAACCGGCACAGTTCTACATTCTCAAACCAGTAAGTTCTACATTCATAAACCGGCTGAAGATTAAATGAGTATTTCAAAGGCCAATATTTTTGTTAAGCATTGGGAGCTGAAGTCAAAGGAGTTATTCTTCACAATATTTTACTATGACAAACCGATGTCAGCAAATTGATTATGAAGCTGGTCTATTGACTCGGATTTTATAGAAGAAGGAAGTGACAAGGACTTAAGGATAATCAAGATCAGTTTAACATGGATAAATCCAAATTAAACTGGGGGCTAATGTCGGGGATATACCCCGCGGTATGACCTGGCTAGAATGTTAAACCGGCTGGGACTTGGTAAACCGGCGGATGGTAAACCGGCGGAGAGTTAAGACAGAGAGTCAAGACAGATGGCTAAGACAGACGGTAAACCGGCTGGTGTTAAACCGGGAGACAATGTTAAACCGGCAGACAATATTTGTAAACCGGTAGACCAATGTTAAACCGGTAGACGTTAAGAAGCCCAGGAAGGGAAGTCAAAATAGTTTAAGTTAAAGTCCGAGTTGGACTCCACATGTAACCCGCCCCTTCAACATATATAAGGAGGGGCAGGGCACCCCAAGGGGGACAAGATTCACAAGTTCCACGAGTTGGACGAATTAGGTTTAGACAACAGCTCTCGAGATAGAGCAATCTTGTAACCGTGGTCATCATCATCAATATCAATGAAGCAGGATGTAGGCTTTTATCTCCACCGTGAGGGGCCGAACCTGGGTAAAAACATCGCGTCTCTCGTCCCGCTCAACCCCTCTCAAGCTACCACATAGATGCGTTGGCCTCGTGACTAAGTCCTGACACTAAGGACATCTACCGTGACAATTCCACGACACCTACTGCGCAGGAAAAGCCCCGCCCTCGACTTTTAAATACAACTACATCCGCTTAAGAATCCAATGATATACTTTTTGTGACATAGTAACTCATATTTAGTTAGTCAAATGGATGACCTAGAACTACATGTAGGCCCTATAAACTGAGACGCCTAAAAATAAAAAACCAAGACGGAGAGGGTAGTTCAGCACGTATCTTTTTAGATCAATATAATTGGGATTCACCAAGGAGCAAAACCAAGTGGTAGGATGCTCCTGTCGTGTTGGCGTAGCAACTCAAGCAGGGTCAGTCCGCACATGAAATGGCGAGACACTTAACAGGACCCCTTTGGCCGACATGTGGCTCATCCACCGTCTTGTTCCACGTGCGATGCACCAAATTACAGTTTGGAGCAGCAGTTGGAATTGGAGGCACCCCGGTCGTACCGCCGCAGTAGTAGAAAATGAGCGATGAGGGGTCAAATCACAAAGCCCCACCTTTCCCGCATTAAGCTGGACGGACAAAGCAACCATCATTTCACTCTAGGGCGCAAGAGCATAAAGAAAAGAGAAAATAATGATGCATGCGGCAGCTATCTAGGGCACCTAGGGTAGGGGTCTCCACTACAGATCCTTTTTTTGAAAGCGCCTCCACTACAAATCGGCTTCTCCCTCATCCTCTTGAAGAAAACCGATGATGAGTGCGGCGGTAGGGTTTGTAGGAGTACTACGGCGTGCGGGGCCACATCGTAGTAAACGGGTTCGAGTCGATGCCTTAAATATGTGTGGGCCGCTTGGTTTTACGGGAACGAGGCAGCATTTTGGGTTCGGGGACCAGTGGAGGTATAGTACATGCAAAAAATGTGGACGTAGGTTCGACCGAAAGGCAATGATGCATGGGCCCCGCATTTTGATATACCCGGGGCCGCGTGAAATTTGCTACTCTACTCACAACTAGTAAGGTACACATGTATTGAACGCATGATATTTCGAAACCAAATTATGAATAAATACACACTATAGCATGTAAAGCTTTGAGTCATATATGCATGGTGTAGATATTCGTTTAGTTCTTATAGTTCATCAAATTCAAAATCAATTAGTTTTATAAAAATGTTAAGATTCATGGGGTTGAGCATTGTAAATCATAAAGTAAAAAACAAATAATGGCAATTCATTTAGAAAAAATAATCAATTATGATATAGAAGATTCTAGAACAAAGGAGAAGTGCTTGTATTTTGAGGTTTGTGCATTATGCTTAAGTTCAACCATGGAGTCTTCTAAATTGTACATGTGGCAGATCTGGTGGAATGTTGATGATATGCAACGGCCAGTAGTGCTCGGATTTTCCTATCTCTGCACTGTCGGGTTAGCTTCGTCCAGCGACCATCTTTCAAAGTTATTGGCACACTATATAGTTCTTGTGCCATAGTTGCATGTTTTGGAAAAAAGCTACTAGTGGGTTGTACTATCTATTTAGGAATAGAAGATGTATACGTGGAAGTTGTAGGGAAAGAGATGACATGGAGCATCTCAATTCCTATGAGTAGGGATTGGAAAAGAGATGTAATTTGGTTCATATCATAGGAACTTTTCTATTGAATATACGCTAATGTTTATTTTCCTTTGAAATTAAGGGAGTATAGGAGTCCATTCATATGAACCAAGTGGCTCTAAAGCTATACAAATGATATCATGTTTATTTCCTTTGAAATGTGGAGTATATGAATCTATTCCTATGAACCAATTGGATCTAAAGGAAAAAATCCTATAAAAATCGTATCATATAGAGTTCCTATGATATTCCTCGACACTAAAGGATGCTTGAAATTGCTGCGGGTGATACGATGGCCTTTCTTTGTAGACTCCTCACCCATCTTTATAGTTACCTCTCGAAGATGAATGAAATGATATATACATGGTATTCTACATGTGCAATTTGGTACACGAAAACTCGGTAAAAGTTTGCGAGGTTCGAATTTTCAATAAAGCTATATGCACTGCATTTCAAAACGGAGGGAGCATACTGTTGGGAACGTTGCAGAAAACAAAAAAATTCCTATGGTTTCACCAAGATCCATCTAGGAGTTCATCTAGAAACGAGTGATCGGATTGCATCTACATACCTTTGTAGATCACGCGCGGAAGCGTTCAAAGAACGGGCATGAGGAAGTCGTACTCGACGTGATCCAAATCACCGGAGATCCTAGCGCCGAACGGACGGCACCTCCGCGTTCAACACATGTACGGTCAGCGTGACGTATCCTCCTTCTTGATCCATCAAGGGGAAAGGAGAGGTTGAGGAAGATGGCTCCAGCAGCAGCACGACGGCGTGGTGATGGTGGAGCTGCAGTACTCCGGCAGGGCTTCGCCAACCTCTATGGAGGAGGAGGAGGTGTTGGAGAGGGAGAGGGAGGCACCAAAAAGCGTAGGTCTGAGGCCCTCCCTCCCCCCCACTATATATAGGGGGGCTAGGGGGGGCGCCGGCCCTAGGAGATGCAATCTCCTAGGGGGCGGCGGCCAAGGGGTGGGGAGCTTGCCCCCCAAGCAAGGGGGCGCCCCCTTTTAGGGTTTCCCCACCCTAGGCGAATGGGCCCTAGGGGAAAGTGGCGCCCCAGCCCACTTTGGGCTGGATCCCTTCCCACTTCAGCCCATGGGGCCCTCCGGGATAGGTGGCCCCACCCGGTGGACCCCCGGGACCCTTCCGGTGGTCCCGGTATAATACCGGTGACCCCGAAACTTGTCCCGATGGCCGAAATAGCACTTCCTATATATAATTCTTTACCTACGGACCATTCCGGAACTCCTCGTGACGCCCAGGATCTCATCCGGGACTCCGAACAACTTTCGGGTTACTGCATATACATATCCCTACAACCCTAGCGTCACTGAACCTTAAGTGTGTAGACCCTACGGGTTCGGGAGACATGTAGACATGACCGAGATGGCTCTCCGGTCAATAACCAACAGCGGGGTCTGGATACCCATGTTGGCTCCCACATGCTCCTCGATGATCTCATCGGATGAACCACGATGTCGAGGATTCAAGCAACCCCGTATACAATTCCCTTTGTCAATCGGTACGTTACTTGCCCGAGATTCGATCGTCGGTATCCCAATACCTCGTTCCATCTCGTTACCGGCAAGTCACTTTACTCGTACCGTAATGCATGATCCTGTGACCAGACACTTGGTCACTTTGAGCTCATTGTGATGATGCATTACCGAGTGGGCCCAAGAGATACCTCTCCGTCATACGGAGTGACAAATCCCAGTCTTGATCCATGTCAACCCAACAGACACTTCCGGAGATACCCGTAGTATACCTTTATAGTCACCCAGTTACGTTGTGATGTTTGGTACACACAAAGCACTCCTACGGTATCCGGGAGTTACACGATCTCATGGTCTAAGGAAAACATACTTGACATTGGAAAACTCTAGCAAACGAACTATACGATCTTGTGCTATGTTTAGGATTGGGTCTTGTCCATCACATCATTCTCCTAATGATGTGATCTCGTTATCAATGACATCCAATGTCCATAGTCAGGAAACCATGACTATCTGTTGATCAACGAGCTAGTCAACTAGAGGCTTACTAGGACATGTTGGTGTCTAAGTATTCACACATGTATTACGATTTCCGGATAACACAATTATAGCATGAATAAAAGACAATTATCATGAACAAGGAAATATAATAATAATACTTTTATTATTGCCTCTAGGGCATATTTCCAACAGTCTCCCACTTGCACTAGAGTCAATAATCTAGTTACATTGTGATGAATCGAACACCCATGGAATTCTGGTGTTGATCATGTTTTGCTCTAGGGAGAGGTTTAGTCAACGGATCTGCTACATTCAGGTCCGTATGTACTTTACAAATTTCTATGTCTCCATCTTGAACATTTTCACAGATGGAGTTGAAGCGACGCTTGATGTGCCTTGTCTTCTTGTGAAACCTAGGCTCCTTGGCAAGTGCAATAGCTCCAGTGTTGTCACAGAAGAGCTTGATCGGCCCCGACGCATTGGGTATGACTCCTAGGTCGGTGATGAACTCCTTCACCCAAATTGCTTCATGTGCTGCCTCCGAGGCTGCCATGTACTCCGTTTCACATGTAGATCCCGCCATGACACTCTGCTTGCAACTGCACCAGCTTACTGCCCCACCATTCAAAATATACACATATCCGGTTTGTGACTTAGAGTCATCCAGATCTGTGTCGAAGCTAGCGTCGATGTAACCTTTTACGACGAGCTCTTCGTCACCTCCATAAACAAGAAACATTTCCTTAGTCCTTTTCAGGTACTTCAGGATATTCTTGACCGTTGTCCAGTGTTCCTTGCGGGATTACTTTGGTACCTTCCTACCAAACTTATGGCAAGGTTTACATCAGGTCTGGTACACAGCATGGCATACATAATAGAACCTATGGCTGAGGCATAGGGGATGACGCTCATCTCTTCTATATCTTCTGCCGTGGTCGGACATTGAGCTGAGCTCAATTTCACACCTTGCAACACAGGCAAGAACCCCTTCTTAGACTGATCCATATTGAACTTCTTCAATATCTTATCAAGGTATCTGCTTTGTGAAAGACCTATGAGGCATCTTGATCTATCTCTGTAGATCTCGATGCCTAATATATAAGCAGCTTCTCCAAGGTCCTTCATTGAAAAACTCTTATTCAAGTAGGCCTTAATGATGTCCAAAAGCTCTATATCATTTCCCATCAAAAGTATGTCATCTACATATAATATGAGAAATGCTACAGAGCTCCCACTCACTTTCTTGTAAACGCAGGCTTCTCCATAAGTCTGCATAAACCCAAACGCTTTGATCATCTCATCAAAGCGAATGTTCCAACTCCGAGATGCTTGCACCAGCCCATAAATCGAGCGTTGGAGCTCGCACACCTTGTCAGCATTCTTAGGATCGACAAAACCTTCCGGCTGCATCATATACAATTCTTCCTTAAGGAAACCATTAAGGAATGCCGTTTTGACGTCCATTTGCCATATCTCATAATCATAGAATGCGGCAATTGCTAACATGATTCGGACGGACTTCAGCTTCGCTACCGGTGAGAAAGTCTCATCGTAGTCAACCCCTTGAACTTGTCGATAACCCTTAGCGACAAGCCGAGCTTTATAGATGGTAACATTACCATCCGCGTCTGTCTTCTTCTTAAAGATACATTTATTTTCTATGGCTCGCCACTCAACGGGCAAGTCAGTCAAAGTCCATACTTCGTTTTCACACATGGATCCTATCTCGGATTTCATGGCTTCCAGCCATTTGTCGGAATCCGGGCCCGCCATCGTTTTTTCATAGTTCGAAGGTTCACCGTTGTCTAACAACATGATTTCCAAGACAGGGTTGCCGTACCACTTTGGTGCGGAACGTGTCCTTGTGGACCTACGAATTTCAGTAGGAGCTCGATCAGAAGTATCTTGATCATCATTATTAACCTCCTCTCTAGTCGGTGCAGGCACCTCAGGAACATTTTCTTGAGTTGCGCCATTTTCCGGTTCAAGAGGTAATACTTCATCAAGTTCTACTTTCCTCCCACTTACTTCTTTCGAGAGAAACTCCTTCTCTAGAAAGGATCCATTCTTGGCAACAAAGATCTTGCCTTCGGATCTGAGGTAGAAGGTGTACCCAATAGTTTCTTTAGGGTATCCTATGAAGACGCATTTTTCCGACTTGGGTTCGAGCTTTTCAGGTTGAAGTTTCTTGACATAAGCATCGCATCCCAAAACTTTTAGAAATGACAGCTTAGGTTTCTTCCCAAACCATAATTCATACGGTGTCGTCTCAACGGATTTCGACGGAGCCCTATTTAAAGTGAATGCGGCAGTCTCTAAAGCATAGCCCCAAAAAGATAGCGGTAAATCGGTAAGAGACATCATAGATCGCACCATATCCAATAGAGTGCGATTACGACGTTCGGACACACCATTACGCTGAGGTGTTCCAGGCGGCGTGAGTTGTGAAACTATTCCACATTTTCTTAAGTGTGTGCCAAATTCGTGACTCAAGTATTCTCCTCCATGATCTGATCGTAGGAACTTGATTTTCCTGTCACGTTGATTTTCAACCTCACTCTGAAATTCCTTGAACTTTTCAAAGGTCTCAGACTTGTGTTTCATTAAATAGATATACCCATATCTACTCAAGTCATCAGTGAGGGTGAGAACATAATGATAGCCACTGCGAGCCTCAACACTCATTGGACCGCACACATCAGTATGTATGATTTCCAATAAGTTGGTTTCTCGCTCCATTGTTCCTGAGAACGGAGTCTTGGTCATTTTACCCATGAGGCATGGTTCGCACGTGTCAAATGATTCGTAATCAAGAGACTCTAAAAGTCCATCTGCATGGAGCTTCTTCATGCGTTTGACACCTATGTGACCAAGGCGGCAGTGCCACAAGTATGTGGGACTATCATTATCAACCTTACATCTTTTGGTACTCACACTATGAATATGTGTAGCATTACGCTTGAGATTCATTAAGAATAAACCATTCACCACCGGAGCATGACCATAAAACATATCTCTCATATAAATAGAACAACCATTATTCTCAGATTTAAATGAGTAGCCATCTCGAATTAAACGAGATCCTGATACAATGTTCATGCTCAAAGCTGGCACTAAATAACAATTATTGAGGTTTAAAACTAATTCCGTAGGTAAATGTAGAGGTAGCGTGCCGACGGCCACATCGACCTTGGAACCATTCCCGATGCGCATTGTCACCTCGTCCTTCGCCAGTCTCCGCTTATTCCGCAGCTCGTGCTTTGAGTTACAAATGTGAGCAACTGCACCGGTATCAAATACCCAGGAGCTACTACGAGTACTGGTAAGGTACACATCAATTACATGTATATCACATATACCTTTCGTTTTGCCGGCCTTCTTGTCCGCTAAGTATTTGGGGCAGTTCCGCTTCCAGTGACCATTTCCCTTGCAATAAAAGAACTCAGTCTCGGGCTTGGGTCCATTCTTTGGCTTCTTCCCGGCAGCTTGCTTGCCGGGCGCGGCAACTCCCTTGCCGTCCTTCTTGAAGTTCTTCTTACCCTTGCCTTTCTTGAACTTAGTGGTTTTATTCACCATCAACACTTGATGTTCCTTTTTGACTTCTACCTCTGCTGATTTTAGAATTGCAAATACTTCAGGGATGGTCTTTTCCATCCCCTGCATATTGAAGTTCATCACAAAGCTCTTGTAGCTCGGTGGAAGCGACTGAAGGATTCTGTCAATGACCGCGTCATCCGGGAGATTAACTCCCAGCTGAGTCAAGCGGTTATGTAATCCAGACATAGTGAGTATGTGTTCACTGACAGAACTATTTTCCTCCATCTTACAGCTGAAGAACTTGTCGGAGACTTCATATCTCTCGACCCGGGCATGAGCTTGAAAAACCATTTTCAGCTCTTCGAACATCTCATATGCTCTGTGTCTCTCAAAACGCTTTTGGAGCCCCGGTTCTAAGCTGTAAAGCATGCCGCACTGAACGAGGGAGTAATCATCAGCACGTGTCTGCCAAGCGTTCATAACGTCTTGGTTCTGTGGGACGGGTGCATCACCTAGCGGTGCTTCTAGGACATAATCTTTCTTGGCAGCTATGAGGATGATCCTCAGGTTCCGGACCCAGTCCGTGTAGTTGCTTCCATCGTCTTTCAGCTTGGTTTTCTCTAGGAACGCGTTGAAGTTGAGGACTATGTTGGCCATTTGATCTACAAGACATATTGTAAATATTTTAGACTAAGTTCATGATAATTAAGTTCATCTAATCAAATTATTCAATGAACTCCCACTTAGATAGACATCCCTCCAGTCATCTAAGTATAACATGATCCGAGTTAACTAGGCCGTGTCCGATCATCACGTGAGACGGACTAGTCAACATCGGTGAACATCTTCATGTTGATCATATCTTCTATACGACTCATGCTCGACCTTTCGGTCTTCTGTGTTCCGAGGCCATGTCTGTACATGCTAGGCTCGTCAAGTCAACCTAAGTGTTTGCGTGTGTAAATCTGTCTTACACCCGTTGTATGTGAACGTTGGAATCTATCACACCCGATCATCACGTGGTGCTTCGAAACAACGAACTGTCGCAACGGTGCACAGTTAGGGGAACGCTTTCTTGAAATTATTATGAGGGGTCATCTTATTTACTACCGTCATTCTAAGTAAACAAGATGCAAAAACATGATAAACATCACATGCAATCAAATAATAATAGTGACATGATATGGCCAATATCACATAGCTCCTTTGATCTCCATCTTGGGGCTCCATGATCATCTTGTCACCGGCTTGACACCATGATCTCCATCATCATGATCTCCATCATCGTGTCTCCATGAAGTTGCTCGCCAACTATTACTTCTACTACTATGGCTAACACGTTTAGCAATAAAGTAAAGTAATTTACATGGCGTTTCTCAATGACACGCAGGTCATGCAAAAAATAAAGACAACTCATATGGCTCCTGCCGGTTGTCATACTCATCGACATGCAAGTCGTGATTCCTATTACAATAGCATGAACATCTCATACATCACATATATATCATTCATCATTCATCACAACTTTGGCCATATCACATCACAAAACACTTGCTGCAAAAACAAGTTAGACGTCCTCTAATTGTTGTTGCAAGTTTTACGTGGCTGCAAAAGGGTTCTAGCAAGAACGTTTTCTTACCTACGTGAAAGCCACAATGTGATTTGTCAACTTCTATTTACCCTTCATAAGGACCCTTTTCATCGAATTCGCTCCAACTAAAGTGGGAGAGACAGACACCCGCCAGCCACCTTATGCAACTAGTGCATGTCAGTCGGTGGAACCGGTCTCACATAAGCGTACGTGTAAGGTTGGTCCGGGCCGCTTCATCCCACAATACCGTTGAAGCAAGATAAGACTAGTAGCGGCAAGAAAGTTGACAACATCAACGCCCACAACAAATTGTGTTCTACTCGTGCATAGAGAACTACGCAAAGACCTAGCTCATGATGCCACTGTTGGGGAACGTTGCAGAAAACAAAAAATTTCCTACGGTTTCACCAAGATCCATCTAGGAGTTCATCTAGCAATGAGTGATCGGATTGCATCTACATACCTTTGTAGATCATGCGCGGAAGCGTTCAAAGAACGGGGATGAGGAAGTCGTACTCGACATGATCCAAATCACCGGAGATCCTCCGCGTTCAACACACGTATGGTCAGCGTGACGTCTCCTCCTTCTTGATCCAGCATGGGGAAAGGAGAGGTTGAGGAAGATGGCTCCAGCAGCAGCATGACGGTGTGGTGATGGTGGAGCTGCAGTACTCCGGCAGGGCTTCGCCAAGCTCTATGGAGGAGGAGGAGGAGGTGTTGGAGAGGGAGAGGGAGGCACCAAAAAGCGTAGGTCTGAGGCCCTCCCTCCCCACCACTATATATAGGGGGCCTAGGGGGGCGGCGGCCCTAGGAGATGCAATCTCCTAGGGGGGCGGCGGCCAAGGGGTGGGGGCTTGCCCCCCAAGCAAGGGGGCGCCCCCTTTTAGGGTTTCCCCACCCTAGGCGCATGGGCCCTAGGGGAAAGTGGCACCCCAGCCCACTTTGGGCTGGATCCCTTCCCACTTCAGCCCATGGGGCCCTCCGGGATAGGTGGCCCCACCCGGTGGACCCCCGGGACCCTTCTGGTGGTCCCGGTATAATACCGGTGACCCCGAAACTTGTCCCGATGGCCGAAATAGCACTTCCTATATATAATTCTTTACCTCCGGACCATTCCGGAACTCCTCGTGACATCCGGGATCTCATTCGGGACTCCGAACAACTTTCGGGTTACTGCATATACATATCCCTACAACCCTAGCGTCACCGAACCTTAAGTGTGTAGACCCTACGGGTTCGGGAGACACGTAGACATGACCGAAATGGCTCTCCGGTCAATAACCAACAGCGGGTCTGGATACCCATGTTGGCTCCCACATGCTCCTCGATGATCTCATCGGATGAACCACGATGTCGAGGATTCAAGCAACCCCGTATACAATTCCCTTTGTCAATCGATACGTTACTTGCCCGAGATTCGATCGTCGGTATCCCAATACCTCGTTCAATCTCGTTATCGGCAAGTCACTTTACTCGTACCGTAATGCATGATCCCGTGACCAGACACTTGGTCACTTTGATCTCATTGTGATGATGCATTACCGAGTGGGCCCAAGAGATACCTCTCCGTCATACGGAGTGACAAATCCCAGTCTTGATCCGTGTCAACCCAACAGACACTTTCGGAGATACCCGTAGTATACCTTTATAGTCACCCAGTTACGTTGTGACGTTTGGTACACCCAAAGCACTCCTACGGTATCCGGGAGTTACACGATCTCATGGTCTAAGGAAAAGATACTTGACATTGTAAAACTCTAGCGAACGAACTATACGATCTTGTGCTATGTTTAGGATTGGGTCTTGTCCATCACATCATTCTCCTAATGATGTGATCTCGTTATCAATGACATCCAATGTCCATAGTCAGGAAACCATGACTATCTGTTGATCAACGAGCTAGTCAACTAGAGGCTTACTAGGGACATGTTGGTGTCTAAGTATTCACACATGTATTACGATTTCCGGATAACACAATTATAGCATGAATAAAAGACAATTATCATGAACAAGGAAATATAATAATAATCCTTTTATTATTGCCTCTAGGGCATATTTCCAACACATACGACAGTTGCTAACACTCACGTGGAAGATTTGTGTGTAGGAGGAGTGGCTGTTCTGTTAAATGACATGGCAAAACTGACACTGTCGGATGCCGATCTAACGGTTCTTACGGCGTTCGTCAGGAAAAGGCTTGTGGCGAACGTTTGTCGGATAATGATTTACGGACACATCCATTGCATTGATACGTGCCCCCTCTCTCTCACGCACATGCACCCTCACGAGTCATGACTCTCCCGAGTCCTCTCACAGACTCGCACGGCGCACCCACCGTCTATCTGCAGGTACACGTCACGCACATATGTGCTCTTCACACCCTACCCTCAGAACTTCTAGAAAACAAAAGACAGCGCGCACATTTTATTTTAGCTCACACGTCACACACTTATACTATTACTCTTGCGGCGAACGTTCTTTGGGCATAGTATATTGTACTCTCACGAAGAGAAGCGGTGCACGCACGCGCTAGTTCTCTCACACCCACTCGCGGGTACACGTAGGAGCGCATTTTTTTGAAGCTGGTACAACAAAATCACTCCACTATATATAAAAGCAGGAGCCTTAGCGCTTGCTTTACTAGGGTTCCTCTTGTTCACTCTCTCATGCTCTCCAGATCTAAGCAACACATAGGTGGCCACACTCTCTCTCAGCTCACGGCTGGTCACAAATCCGGCCGGACAACCTCGATCGGGGCAGGGGTGTAGGTGGATCGTTCACGCTCTCGTTGGCGACGAAGGAGGAGACCAACGGCTACCCGCACGTCCTCATCGGCGGCCGTGTCATTCTCTCCAAGAGAGCGTCGACTCGGGAGGGCCTTCGACCCCTTCTTCCTCCCTGCGGTATTGTGGCCAAGATGCGGCCTCCCGACGCCGTCTTTGCCACATGCCGACGACCCTCAGGTATGTATTCCTTCGAAACCTGCCTTGCTCTACTGCCCCAGCTCCCTTCTTGTGGATCCTTTTCTACTTTTGTCCGCTGTTCCAAAGCCACCTAGACTTCTACTATTATTAGAAGTAAAGCTAGTTCATACAGTCGACTTAAAGCGTTGGTTCAAACAGGGAAGAAAGTGGGAAAGCTGTAGCATGAATCTAGGACTTGGTTCTAAGAGGAAACGGGGGAAAGTAGTAATATCTGTCATTGTTTAAATAACCGTATTTCGTATTTGCGCAAACAGGGATGTCTGTCTCCATATCGTTTCGGGATGTCTGTCTCCGTATCATTTCTATCCGCGCAATCAAAAGCACACACCTCAGTTTTAGTACAACTGTGCAAAATGAGATGGCTATCCCTCGTTGTCGTCGTCTAACCTCCCGTCCTCAAGGTATCCCTACATTGGTAGTAACTAAGGTAGAATGACCAACGCAATCTAAAATAAGCTGATTCGTACATTTTACTTCCTGATTGCAGTGCAGGGACGAGCAAAAACAACTGCATCCTAGTCCGGAATGCACTTTCTACCAATTCATCCATGGACCGAGGACTAGCTGGCACGGTTGCACGGTGGTTTTTTGGATAGGTGCGCGGACAAGAGGCATTGTGGTCTGCTTATTTCTGCAAATAGCGGTGCTTAAATTTAGTGGAATGCACAAGCATTTCAGCTGGTCAGTACACTGCATGGTTCAGTTCAGCATTCCAGCTGAGACCACAATTATAATTGGTAATTCTGGAATGAGAGAACCTAACCCTGAATGGTGGCAACAAGAAAAAACCAGAGTGAACTCCAGGAAATTTAAGCCTGCCGGGAGGCCCTTTGCTCAGAGAAGCCTTGCTTGTTTTTTCCTGATTTGTAAACCTTCTCACAACTTTGTCTTTTGTTGTGAACTAGTATATGTTTGTTATGTTCTATGAATCATTGAGATGTATAAAATTGCTTAACTTATGCTTTTCAAGTTTTTATGAAGACGAGTTTAATGTGAGTGTTCCACATGAGCGCTGGACTAGCGTGTGAACGTTTGGAATTTATTACATTGTGGCCTCAATTAACTACATGAACCACTGTAACAAGATACATAGTTGCTTATATGTCAGACAGCAAATTGTTGATTGTTAGTTGGTCGATAGCCTAGTGTTGAAGCGAGCTGAGCCAATGTGCCGTGTTTTGCACAACTGCTTACAAGTGGGGTAGCACCAACAGTGTTTACAAGTACTTATGTATACGTGGGCGCACGGTTCTCGAACGAGTGCTCTATTTCATCAAAACACACACTGCTCGTATGATAAATCATGACAACTTATGTCTTACCATGCCATATTCATGAAAAAACTAGTGAGGACGCATATGTTTCGGCAACAATTACGATGGTTCTCACATGATTCACGGGCACACAAAAGTAGCAGCAGTTCCCATAGACGGATTCAAACAGAGTACTAGCCCCAGAGGGGTCGATAACAGGCAAGGTTCGGATAATTAGACAGAATCCAAACTACTATTAAACACTAGCTGGGGCAACTATTTCATGCCTCGATCTAATTTGGGCTAGACACAAGACGGACCTTGCCATGAACATCATCGAGGACGTCCCGCAGCAGCTCAATCCTATGAACCTTCATGAAGACAACCTTGTGGCCTTGCCACTGACAAACTTGTTTGTGGAGGCATGCCACGTCATCTTCCTGCGTAAGCTTGACAAGAACAGTATGCCTCACAAACGAAGGAGTAGCTTTGAACTTCTTGTGCTTCAGTACACCCTGGACAACACGCCTGACAACAGTGAGGCTGGAATACAACTCTTCATTGGTATAACCGCAAATGGCTTCTAGGATCCAACAGCCTAAGAACTATGTTTTCCCAGTGCGTATATTCAGGTCGTCTGCCTCATAGCGAGTGACATGTACAACCACACAATTCTTGTCTGCATCAGGGCTCTAATTGAAACAGAAACAAATTCTGGATTACTTTTCATTATAAGAAACACAAGTTATTTAAACCACTATGTATAGCATGGCATCGAAGCTAATAAAATTTTGCATTATTAATCACCACATACTTCCTTTTCTAAAAAATCACCACATACTTAGATGAAAAACCACAATGCTAATAAAATTTTGCATTATTATTGTCGGCAAAGAAGGAAATCACCTTGGGCAGCTCAGCGGGGGGGCACATCCTTGAAGGGGGAAAACTGCTCCTTCAGTGCCACGGGGGCTGTAACCTCAAACGGGGCGTTGACCATCTCAGTAGTGGCCGTGAGCGTATCTGGGGTCGGCTCGGTGGTTGCCTCCATCTTCTTGGAGCTCTCTGTCTTGTGGGGTTCAGCCTCCCGCGTCTGCTCCAATATCGGCAGATCTTTGCCTAGTTCTCCTTCGTCCATCATGAAACTGACGAATACTAGGAGACCACTGAAAGGAAAACACAATCGCAATGACAATGAAACAAAAAAGAGAGTGAGGATCGATTACTGCTTTCCAAAAGTTCTTTTTTTTCTCTAAACGAAAATATACCAACATCACGGATCCGCTTACCTTCCCTTCGCTCGGAGAGAAGAACAGTGGAAGATGCGAGTGTTGACTTTCTTGAAGACGGTGAGGGAGAAGGGGATTCAGCGAAGAGTGAAACTATGGTTGCTTCGTCCGTCAAACTTAGACTGCGGGGAGGTGGGGTTTTGTGATACGATGGCTCGTTACTGCCGCGCTACGACCGGGGTGACTCTCCGCCTGCATACTGCCTTCTAATTTGGTGGATGGCATTTGGGCCCGTGCGCTGCATGGCCCGCATGTCGGTGAACAAAAGTATAACGACATTCAGTAGAGGGAGACGTTTCAATGACCTAGGAGGAGCCAGAAGCGGTAGAGTGTCTCCACTGTACTAGTAGTAATTGTTTTTCTGGGTAGCTGTAGAGTGTCTCCACTGTAATAGTAGTAATTGTTTCTCTGGGCCCAAGACAAAACAGCCCATCCACACTAGTAAATAGTAAAATCAATTCAAAAGCCCATATATTTACTGAATGGACGGATGGGTATGTCGAAGAGCAAAAAAAGGAGTTTCAGGTGGGCAAAAGAGCTTCTGAACGTGTCGGGCTTCTATTTACCACATATTGTGGTCATAATCCAGTAAATTTTACGACCCAGGATGTTCATTCTATGGACCTGACCGATCCATTTGACCATGACTGCCGAAAACAGTGCTGGAGTAAGATGTTGTTGCCCTTTTCAATCTGGTTTTTTTGTAAACCTGATGAACAATTAACCCTCGTGCTTTTGTACAGTTTGTAAGTTGGAGTTAGATGTTCCTGCCCTTTTCAACTCGGTTGTGACTGTCATATTTTCTTTGAAACAAGGAAAATGGCTTGCCATTCGTTTAATTTAGAGTGAAATATTGTAACAAATCCCAACCAAGGGAAATAACATCACTCTCGCCGGCTGCTTGAGCTCACTATGCATTACAGAAGCCAAGTGATTAGCCCCCACCAGCACCCACAAACTTATTTCGAACTAGCACATCAAATGGGCTGTAAATTTTCATAGGAAAGGCTGCATGACCGTGACAGATTTGGATTCTGACATTTGGGACCCGTGAAGAAATAGCCTATCCAAGGTGGTGTCGACTTACTAGCCAGTCAACAAACGATTCTGCCTACCAGGTGTTGGATTGACATCCAACATCTGTCGTGTATCTTCTATCTCTTATCTTCTTCTTCCTCTAGCCGCCCAAACCAAACCCCCCGTCGGCTCCGCCTGCTCCCGCCTCCCATGGCTGGCTGCGCCTCCGCCGCCCTACCGTATGTACCCTCCAACGTTGGCCAGTCCCTCCCTCTATTCCCCCACACGTCCTATTATTCTCCGGCAATGTCAGCCCCAACACGCACCCGCGCCCGAACCAGTCAACCCTCGTACTCCCCTCCGCCTGCGACTGGACCGGCGCATCTTCAACGGCTCCTGTTCGTTCTATCCGAGGCCTCGTCATTGTCCTCTGCCTTGTGGCCTTGGTTCGATCGTCGTGCGTGGTGCGCCGCCCTCTTGCGTTGTCAACGTCGTCAACAACCGAGAGGAACAAGGAGATGACTATACGTGGAGAGGATGACAGTAGGGACCCACCAGCGTCATGGTAGTACGCAAGCAAGTGCCTCTATAGTACAAGCCCAAAAATATGGTTCCTCCTAATGGTTGGACATCTAGGGCTCACGCCATTGTCAACGTAGTCGATAAACGAGAGAATTACACTACGAGCGGCTGACACCGGGGACCCAGCAAGTCGCGCATTTTTTTGAGGAACAAGCAGTTGTTATTTATACTAGTTTTAGCGATGGATCAGAGTAACAACGGGGCTGTGCGGGGGCTGTGGCACGTCTAGCCAGGGTTTTATTTATGTTTACCACATCATGAACCCAGTTGTATTTTTTTTCTTGCTGTAAATGGCTAGCCCAGTTCTATTTTTTAAAAGAAATACCCAAACAAGGCCTATTTGCTTTATCGGCCCTACTGGGCTACAAATCTTTCAAGGCGAGGAGAGTTTCATTCGGTTTGCCCAGAAATGGGTTCTACATTTTTAAAACACATCAAACCGGGAATTAGTTCCAATTTTTTTTCATTACAAGATCTTAAATTCCATTGATTTTTATGCGTGGACAATTATTTGGATTTTACATTTATATAAATTATTTTTCAAAATAGTTTGAATGTGAATCGATATTTCTGGATTAAAAACAGTTGACCACACCGAAATATGCAAAATTTCGTATACTTTTTAACCGTGACCACAATATGGGGTGTAATGCTAACAAAAAGAAGATGGGCTCCAAAAAAATTCTTAAGAATTAGCAAATGGGCTGTACATTATTAGAAATAATGGCAGATGGGTATTATGTTGTTTTCCACAGATTTGAGGCTGACTTGTGCGCCTACTACAGGTTGACGTGTATGCTTTCATAAAAAAAGGTTGACGCACACGCAACGCCCTGTCAACTTAGTCAACACACAAGAGCAGTGACTGTTGGATGTCCATCCAACGGCCGTCGTGCTTCTTCAATCTCTGCTCTTCATGCTCCAACCACTCAACCAAGCGCCGGCAGGACTGCCTATTCCCTCCTCCCGCAGCTGGCTATGCTGCCGCACAGGCCTCACGGCCCCACCGTACTCCCATCGCTGGCCTAGCCATCCCTCTACTCACCCACACATGTTATTATTCTCCGACGATGGCAGACGAACCAGTAAACCCTCGTAATCCTCCGTGTGGGAAACAACTGCCGAGTATTCCCTGGCTCCGTATCGTTCCCTTCCTAGGCCTCGCCGTCGTCCACCGCCCTGGTGCTCTCGGCGCGGCCTGGTCAACATGGTCAATGAATGACATCCATCGGAAGTGGACTGTACGTGGAGAGGCTGACAGCTGGGTCCATGGCCGCACGCAAGGAAATGCCTCCTTATTATGCGCAAAATAATGATTCCTCCACCTGACAGCTAGGACCCACAGGAAGGGCCTTTGTATTTCGTGAAAAAAAACGTTCCCCCCGCTGACAGGTCGGACCCACCAGCTATATCTTCGCACGCAAGGAAGTGCCTCCTTATTACGCGGAAAATAATTATTCCTCCACCTGACAGCGGGGACCCATCGGACGGGCCACCGGTATTTTACGAAAAAAAATCGTTTCCCCCTGACTGCTGGGACCCACCGGACGGGCCACCGTATTTCACGAAAAAAACATTCCCCCCGCTGTCAGCTCGGACCCATCGAAAGTGCCTCCTTATTACGCACAAAAAAATGAATACTCCCCCGGCTAGCTGGGACCCACCTTGGTGGGAGGCTGACTTGTGGGCCTACTAAGTTGACGGGGACGAAGGGCTTTGCCAACTTAGTCAATATGAACGATTCTAGCTCCAGTGACCGTACGATGTCCATCCAATGGCCGTAGTGCTTCTTCAACCTCTGGTCTTCTTGCTCCAGCCGCCCAAAGCAATGCCGGTCATGCCGCATGCTCCTGCCTCCCGTGGCCGACTGTGCTGCCATAGAGGCCTCACCGCCCCCTACTATTCACACCGCTGGCCAGGCCCTGCAGCGATGGCAGCCTCACACCGCAGCCGAACCAGTGAACCCTCGTACTCCTCTCCGCGTGGGCTTCTACTGTCGCGTCTTCCCCGGCTCTGCGTCATCCCCTTCCTAGGCCTCGCTGTCGTCCACCGCCGTGGTGCTCTCCGCGTGGCGTGGTCAACGTGGTCAAGGAACGACTTCCATCGGAAGAGTACTGTACGTGGAGAGGCTGACAACTGGGTCCACGGCCACAGCCCAGTTTTTTTGTGATTTGCCAAGTAAGTCACTTTGTCAGGCCTGTTGGGCTGCAAATCTTTCAAGACGAGGAGAGATTTCATTCGGCAGGCCGAGAAAATGGCCCATCAGTAATGAGAAATGGGTTGTACATTTTTAAAACCCATCAAACCGGCAATTAGTTTCAAATATCTTTTTTTCATTTCAAGATTTTAAATTACATTAATTTTTATGCGTGGAGAATTTGTTGGATTTTATATTGATATACATTTATTTTTTAAATCAGTTTGAATGTGAGTCGAAATTTCAGGATTAAAAACAGTTCGGACCACACCGAAATATGCAAAATTTCGTATAATTTTTTAACCGTGGCCACAATATGGGCTGTAATGCTAACAAAAAGAATATGGGCTCCAAAAAAACCTTAAGAATTAGCAAATGGGCTGTAAATTATTAGAAATAATGGCAGATGGGTTGAATGTTGTTTTCCACAGATTTGAGGCTTTCCTAAAAAAAGGTTGACGCACAAGCACTGACTGTTGGATGTCCATCCAACGGCCGTCGTGCTTCTTCAATCTCTGCTCTTCCTGCTCCAGCCGCTCAAACAAGCGCCGGCGGGACTGCCTGCTACCTCCTCCCCGCGGTCGGCTGTGCTGCCGCGCAGGCCTCACCGCCCCACCGTACTCCCATCGCTGGCCTAGCCATCCCTCTACTCACCCGCACCTGTTGTTATTCTCCGGCGACGGCAGACGAACCAGTAAACCCTCGTATAGTTGTACTCCCCTCCGTGTGGGAAACAATTGCCGAGTCTTCCCTGCCTCTGTATCGTCCCCTTTCTAGGCCTCGCCGTCGTCCACCGCCGTGGTGCTCTCAGCGTGGCGTGGTCAATGTGGTCAACGACCGACTTCCATTAGAAGAGTACTGTGCGTGGAGACGCTGACAGCTGGGTCCACGGCCGCAGCAAGGAAGTGCCTCCTTATTACATGCAAAATAATTATTCCTCCACCTGACAGCGGGGACCCACCGGACGGGCCACCGTATTTCGTGAAAAAAACGTTTTCCCCTGATTGCTGGGAACCACCAGCTACACCTTCGCACGCAAGGAGGTGCGTCCGGGCAAAAAACAAAACGATTCGCCCCCCTGACTGCTGGGACCCACCAGCTACATCTTCGCACGCAAGGAAGTGCCTAACACTTGGGACCCACCTGGTCGAAGTGTATGTAGCGTTGTCATTCTGGTCGCGAACGTGTACGTACATATTCTGGTGGATGTAGAGGCGCGCACGTGTCGTAGTAGAGGCGCGCACGTAGCATGTACATGTACGTACAGCGGCCAGGGTGCAAGAAAGAAAATACGGCCACGTATGTGTACATACGGGCGGGGTCTTGAACGCCTACTCGCGCATACGTACGGCCAGGGCTCGTTGACATGGCTGGGTCGGAACGGAGAAACAACGTCGTCGTCGTGTTCATGGGGAGGCAACGGAATGCGTCGTGTTCATGGGGAGGCAACGGAATGCGTCGTGTTCATCAGGAGGCAACGGAATGCGTGGGAGCCAACCGGCTGGGTCGGAATGAAATGCGTGGTCATGTTCATCGGGAGGGCTTGGACGAAACAGGCGATGGAAACGAGGCCTGACGTACCGCACAACGGAGGAAACAGCCTTGTGTTCGACCGGCCACGTTCGAAACGGGATCCTGTTCATCAGGAGGGGTGTGGCGTACCGCAAAACGGACGAAACGGACCTCCTACGGTCGAAACGGGGGTCCTGTTGATCGGGAGGGGTGTGGCGTACCGCAAAACGGGTGAAACAGACTTGTGTTGGAGCGCTACGGTCGAAACAGGGGTTGCCGTGGAATTGTCACGTCAGATGTCCTTAGTGTGAGGACTCAGTCGCGAGGCCAACGCATCTATGTGGTAGCTTGAGAGGGGTTGAGCGGAATCGAGAGACGCAACACAAGACAAGGGTTTAGACAGCTTCGGGCCCCGGGAAACATCATCCGGTAACAACCCTACATGCTGTTTGAGGCTAGATCTCATTATCATCACGAGGGAGTCGCCGTAAACCGGCTCTCCTCTAGTTGTGTCTAGCCCTAAAGATTGTTTCTTGCTTGTCCCCCTTTGAGGAGCCCTGCCCCTCCTTATATATGTTGAAGGGGCGGGTTACATGTGGAATCCAACTCGGACTTTAACTTAAACTATTTTGACTTCCCTTCCTGGGCTTCTTAACGTCTGCCGGTTTAACATTGTTCTGCCCGTTTAACATTGTCTGCCGGTTTAACATCGTCTGCCGGTTTAACACCAGCCGGTTTAACATTGTCTGCCGGTTTAACACCAGCCAGTTTACCGTCTGTCTTAGCTATCTATCTTGACTCTCTGTCTTAACTCTCCACCGGTTTACCATCCGCCGGTTTACCAAGTCCCAGCCGGTTTAACATTCCAGCCGGGTCATACCGCAGGGTATATCCCCGACATTAGCCCCCAGTTTAATTTGGATTTATTCATGTTAAACTAATCCTGAGCATCTTTAAATCCTTGTCATTTCCTTCTAGAAAATCCGAGTCAATAGACCAACTTCATAATCAATTTTTTGACATTGTTTTGTCATAGATAAATATTGTGAAGAATAACTCCTTTGACTTTAGCTCCCAATGATTAACAAAAATATTGGCCTTTGAAATACTCATCTGATCTGTAGCCGGTTTAAGAATGTAGAACTTGCCGGTTTGAGAATGTAAAACTATGTCGGTTTAAGACTTGAACTTGCCAGTTTATCATTACCGGTCTATAAATATTGATGGCACCAGGTCATAATTGTAGTTAACATCAAGCTTGAAAATATACCTCTTATATGCCTATCACTTGTAGCCCCCAAGTCTTAAGAAGGTAACATAGCAACAGCTTAAGACTTGCTTCAATATGAATGTCAGAATCTTGAAGAAATCCAGGTTGTTCATTTCAATCACCAGTCAGAACTGAGTATTCCACATATGTAGCCCCCAAGTGCCGGGTTGTCATGCTTGCAGCAACATGGGACTTGAAATTGCTAACCTCCAAGGGCCGGGTTATTATGCAATAATGAGCAAAGACTTTGTAAATATGATCATGTAAACTTGAGCAGCAATATGTAGCCCCCAAGGGTCGGGTCAATAAGATAATATTGAGCTGGGACTTGATGTATTCTTCAATGAAAATAACATCATATGATGTAACCCCTGTCATGGGGCTTGAACCCACGTCCACAAGGTTAAGAGCCTTGTGCTTTACCAACTGAGCAGTGGATCCTTCAATAATAGATGAAAATTTGTGTACCTTGAATTGTTGACAGGAGCAATTGGTAGCCCCCAAGGGCCAGCTCATTGCGATGTGATGAGTCGGGTCTTCAAATAAGTGAGCCAACAATGATTTTGCATTAGCCCCCAAGTGTCATGGTGCATGCTTGCAGCGACATGAGACTTGTGTATTTGATGTAATCCCAACTTGAATAATGTAGCCCCCAAGTGCCAGGTTGTAAGCCTGCAGCGACTCGGGACTATTCCTTTAATTGTAGAATAAATCATATCCATTGATAATATAATAGTTATTGCACTAAAGCGACTTTGAAAACCTTAGTCATAATATCGGTTATTGATAACCATAAGAAAAAGTCCAGCCATGTTGGCTATTTGAATAATATACCCAATGATTTATAAGCGCATAATTCCAATGGCGCAATCCAAATATATACTGGCGACTTATAGTTCAAAGCCAGGCCGGGTCAATAAACACCGGTAATTTGTAATTATGCTTTATTCAACCTGTTTCTGTATACAACAAGTTTAAAGTGTCCTGGCGGTTTACCGCCAGACGGGTCATAATGCCCAACATATAACCCGGGTTTATAACCAAGGCTGTACTTAAGAATAATCAAATATGAAATAGATCATACATGTGACATTGATTCACATCGTTGGTTCACCAACTTTTTTTAGTAAGGGTGATAACCCAAATCTTAAGTATGATAACTCTCGTCATATTTTGCCGGTTTGTAATAAAACCGTGTCAGGTTGTAATAAACACCGGATAATCATCCTGGCAACTTATAGTCAACGCCAGACCGGGCTAAAAAAAGAAGGGACATTTACATCTATGCCCTTAACTCGAACCCACTACTCAATTTTGCCCCTAATTTTTAGGTATGCTCAGTTTTGCCCCTCCGCCGTTAGTTTCACTTATAGAAATGCCCTTCTCTGCCGTTACCGTCCGGTCAAAGGTCTTTGACCGTCCTGAAAAAATAGCAAAAAAAATCAAAAAATATGAAATTTAGTGGGATCGAAGATAGTCATGTCTGCAAGGCGCGTGCACATTTTCATGCCGTTCGGACACTCCGGGAGCTCGTGTCAAAGGAAAACATAAATTTTGTACGCATGCGAGCAGTAAATTCAAAAAAAATAGAAAAAAATCAAAAAAATATGAAATTTCGTGGGACTCAAGATATTCAGGTGCGCAAGATGTGTGCATGTTTTTGTTGTGTTTGGACATTGTAGGAGCTCGTGGAGAGAAAAAACAAATTTTAGCTCAAAAAAACTTTGAAAAAATGCACTATTTTGTTGTTTTTCTCTAGAGCGCCCCGTACATCATTTGATCACCAAAACTTGCAAGCACTTTGTGCACTCAAGCCTCTTTGACGCCAAATAAATTCAAAATTTTTTGAACTTTTTTGCTATTTTTTCGAATTTACTGTTCATAAGCATAAATTATTTTTGTTTTCCTTTGCCACGAGCTCCCGGAGTGTCCAACCAACACAAAAATGTGCACGCGCCTTGCGGACATGACTATCGTCGATCCCACCAAATTTCATATTTTTTTGATTTTTTTTGCTATTTTTTTCTGGATGGTCAAAGTACTTTGACCGGACGGTAACGGCACAAAAGGGTATTTCTATAAGTGACACTAACGGCGGAGGGGCAAAACTGAGCATACCTGAAAATTAGGGGCAAAACTGAGTAGTGGGTTCGAGTTAGGGGCAGAACTGGAATTGGCCCAAAAAAGAAACTCCAGTTTATAATTGAGTTTGTACTAACAACTGATAGTTGAAAGCTTGTGCCGGGTTAAGAAATACCGGACTGATGAAATGACTTATAGTCTGGCCGGGTCAATGGACGCCGGTTTACCTTAAAACCTTATCAAAGGAGGATAAACTTTGACAAAAATCAAATGAAAAAACGTGTAGTCGAGGCTTTCCAAGGGCTGCCAGGCCCAAACTCGAGGCTTTTCATGGGCTGCCAGGCCGCTGAGTTAAACCATTTGACAAAGCCTTTTAAGATGGGCCTCCAACTAACCAATCGTCGTTTTAACTTTGACAAGTTCAGGGTCTGTATAAGAGTAACTTGTCAAACGTTCGGTGGGTCATGTCAGGATTACCTGGATAGGTGTGGCTTACTTGATGAAGGCAGGTTAACCCGGGGTTTTAGGTGAATACACCAGGCTTCCAAGCCGTGGGTCGATACCCAATTACAAGGATCCTTTCAAACTCTTTGTTACTTTACACAAAGAGCCCCCAAGTAACTTTGTGAGCTGTGCTCAATGGGTGCCTATGTTTGAGTTGTGCGTAGCAACAAGACTCTCTTTGGCCCCTTGGATGTGAAGCTCCCAAGCTTTGTTGTGGCGTGATAGCCGGATTAATGGACAGGACTCTGTTTTGCAAGCAGAAGCCCCCATGTGATATATTTCTGAGATGTGCTTGCCGAGTGCCTATGTTTGAGTTGTGGTGTGCAACAAACTCTCTTTGGCCCATGATGATAATATTGTCTTGATAGCCGCATCAAGAGGGTAGTGACGCCATGTTCTCTTTGGTGAATACACATATGTTTGAACAGGAAGCCCCCAAGTAATCATATGAAGATGAGCCCATAAGGCAGGACACCCATATTTGAACCGCGCGTCAGGGCAGCAGGTCCTCTCTGGCAACCTTTAACTTTTTGCAAGAGATAAATTCTTCTTGAACCGGTATTTTGAACCGGCTATCGAGAGCTTCAAAGATTTGTGGGCGACAGCTTTCCCTTGAACCGGATTTTAAACCGGAATCTTTCTTTTTAAGCCGGAAATTTTCTGACGGCCTTTAAATTTGCACCAATACGGTGGTTTAGGGTCCTGCATTAGATAACTTTGCAAGCCGGAGTAATTGCTTTTTTAAAGAAAGCAATATAATATAAACATATACTAGATGGATTTCACCTGATATGTTAGGCCATAAATTATCCACCGCAGAGCTGATCATCACCATGGTGAAGGTATGTATCCATCGAGCATCACGACACGGACAAGCACTAGTGAAAAAGTAATGTTGGCGTGCACCCATTACGCGACACCCTCTTTTTGTAAGGAATAATGGTCCTGCAGAAAATATTATAGACCAAGTAATTGTTCCTTAACAAAATAATATGTGTCAATAGACTCAGATAGATATCACCTGACTTTGTCCGGACGACGGATGATCCGTAAGTAATATTAGTTTAACCCCAGAAAACATTGCCTGTGAGTCAATTAGCCTAATCACCTCCTGATATTGTGGTGGTTCAGCGGGCAAAGTAAATGGAAGCATGCCGGTTCTGGCGCGGCTGCAACAGTACTTTGTCACAGTTTTTTTTCTTTTTTTTTCTTTTTTTAGACAACTTGCCAGGCAACTTCTTTATCTGTTCGAACTCAAGACACTCCCCACTTCCCCCTTTCCTTCAAGCGGCGTCAGGCACGCGAGATCAAAGGGCAGGACAGCTCGGCGGCCAAGGCGGAGGAGGGGCGAGGTGAGCTGACGGGTCGCTTCAGCCCACACACAGCCGGTTCAAGGCCGGCGTTTCAGCTGGAGAGGAGAGGCCGCGCGATGGCCAGCTCGGATCACAGGCGTTTTGCAGCGGCGAAGGTAAAGGTAGCGGGGTGGTTCTTTCCGCAGCCGTCGAAACCCCCGGCAAGGTAGCTGCAGTGACTTGGCCAGCAGAGTTTTGTGGAAGCAATAGGCACAGGCAGGCCAAGACGAGGCCGCATCGGAGCAGGTCAGAGCGGAGGCGAACGGCGCGGCAGGCGGCTCAATACCGGCTTGGTGCGGCGGCTCTGAATGGAGTCAGATCGAGGCAGCATCTCAGGCAGGGAAGAACCGGTGCCAGCCAAGGGTAGCTGTGATCCAGCGGGGCAGCAGCTGAAGCGGGCAGAGGTAATCCGGCGGGGTAGCGGTTCAAGGTGCATCAACAGAGGACGCATGAGCCGGCTAGCGCACCGAAGACGGCAAGCGTGCAGGAGACAACCGGTGGAGACAGGAAGCAACCCGAGGCCTCAGAGGCTGTTCGACGAAGCTTGGCATGGCTGCGACGCACGACAGAGGCAGGTTGAGGCAGAGGTGATAGCACGTCAACTCCCTGGCGCGGTACGCCGACTCAGCAGAGGCAAGGCCGGCTTGAGGCCGAACATGATGGAGGCAACCCGGCGTCTGACCTGGTTTGAGACCAACTTTGACCAAGAATTTGACACGGAGAACGTCGAGAGGACGCCGGCGAGGCGGGCCATAGCAGAATCGACCAGCGCTCCGGCGATGACGAACGTGCGGGAATCGACCGGTGTCTCGAGTGAGGGCCCCGGCTTGAGGCAGATTTCAGAGGCGAGACGGGCCGGCGGTTTGACCAAGGCGGAGTCAGCGCACGGCAAGCCGGTTCGCGGCAAACATAGCAGGGCCGGTCCGCGATGAGTGGCACGGGACGGCTCTTCCAGCGGCGACTCAACACAGAAAAAATGCAGCTTGATGGGTTAAGGCCATAGCAACAGCAGCGACGCAACACCACGGAGGTTGAGTGCGGCCGAAATCCAAGGGGCGCCGGTGATTCGTAACGAAGCAGCTCTCTGAAGCAACAGCCGCGAGGCCCTGGCGACTCATCCTGGAAACAGAGACATGGCGGTCGACGAAGCGAATAATAGCAGCAGTAGATCGTTGATGTAAAGATTAGACGGAGGGGCTTGGCGATTCACCGGAGAGAACGCGCCGGCAGGGTGACTCGAGGCCGGCTCTGGGCCGGACTAGTGGGAGTGTCTCAACGCAGCCACCGCAGCAGAGGAGCTCAGTGATCCGGAGCATCGACCGGACATAGACAGAAGCACGAGGCGCACGGGGCAGCTCACCCACAACAGCAGTGAAACGAGGCGGCGATTTATTGCTGGCCATGACAGAGGTGAATGACAGAAGCAGCTCAGTGATGGCGCACGAGCCGGTGGGCAAAGGTAGTCGCGGCAAAGAGGCCACTCCGGCGGATCAACGAAGTGACTCCACGATCATGACTCATAACAGCGGAGTTTTGAACCGGTCAACGTATCGTGGGCGGAACGAGGCCGTTTCGGCGAATCGACGAGGTGTAGGTCGGCTCGCGGCGTACTGAAACCAGCCGGCGAAGTGCAGCTGAACCGGTGGCGCGTTTGGATAGGCACCAGTATGGCGGGGACGCGGCCGAGCGGCGGTTCGAAGGCGACAAGGCCGACTCAATCCGGCGGCGGGTTCAAGCCGGGGCCCTGGCGGGTTAAGGCGTCAGCGGTTTACGGTGAAAGGCGGGTGCCGCGATGTGAGGGCATGGCGGTTTGCAGGTGCGAATTGGTGAACAGCAGGGCCGCGACTTGCGGTGAACAGACTCCGGTCGGGGCGGAGACGACAGGAGCAATGGAAGCAGCGACTGCTGTGGGTGCTCCGGCAACTCAGAGCAAGGCCGGGCCGGTTCATCGTTGGTACCGATCAGAGTTTTTGAATCAGCCTCCTGGCGTCTTTCCTTGTGTGCAAGTACTGATCAGAGTTGATCACAGAGATAAACCGGTTCGGCTGAGATGATGTATGAGTCGAAGATGCCTTAGTCTTTTAAATCCTTGGGCTTGATGCTTCATGTGATGAAATAGTACTCTTGTCTTGATCCGGACTCGGCTTTTGTGTGTTTTTGGCGACTTACTCCCATCGGACTCGGCGAACCTAAGTTGAATAAGATGCGACTCTAACCGTGCCGGTTATAGGCGAGTTACATACCAAGATTTGACACACCGGCGAAACCACGTCCATAGCAGAAAACGTCGGTGGCCCATAAACGCAACCCTAATTTTTCTTCAACTCAAATATTGTACTCCCAGATCCAAAGTAAATTGTGTATGGTGGTATTGTGACGGTTCTTCTTCATGCGGCCAATCACGAGCCCCTCGATCCTTGGAGAGCCCTCCAAGAACTTAACATCACTGTGTGCAGGCCTCACGGTGGACGCCAACTGTCGTGGAATTGTCACATCAGATGTCCTTAGTGTGAGGACTTAGTTGCGAGGCCAACGCATCTATGTGGTAGCTTGAGAGGGGTTGAGCGGAATCGAGAGACGCAACACAAGACAAGGGTTTAGACAGCTTCGGGCCCCGGGAAACATCATCCGTTAACAACCCTACATGCTGTTTGAGACTAGATCTCATTATCATCACGAGGGAGTCGTTGTAAACCGGCTCTCCTCTAGTTGTGTCTAGCCCTAAAGATTGTTTCTTGCTTGTCCCCCTTTGAGGAGCCCTGCCCCTCCTTATATATGTTGAAGGGGCGGGTTACATGTGGAGTCCAACTCGGACTTTAACTTAAACTATTTTGCCTTCCCTTCCTGGGCTTCTTAACGTCTGCCGGTTCAACATTGTTCTGCCGGTTTAACATTGTCTGCCGGTTTAACATTGTGTGCCGGTTTAATACCAGCCGGTTTACCGTCTGTCTTAGCTATCTGTCTTGACTCTCTGTCTTAACTCTCCGCCGGTTTACCAAGTCCTAGCCAGTTTAACATTCCAGCCAGGTCATACCGCGGGGTATATCCCCGACAGGGGTCCTGTTCATCGGGAGGGGTGTGGCGTACCGCAAAACAGGACTCCACGGGATACTGTTCATCTCCACCGTCGACCTCCTCCAGCCTCCACGGGCTACCGTCGACCTCCTCCAGCCTCCAAGGGCTCCTGTTCATCCAGCCTCCATCGCGCGCTACTCCACCGGCTACTGTTCAACCACCCCTCCACGGGCACCCCTCCACCGTCTACTGTTCATCCAGCCCTCCACACCACGGGGTCCTGTTCAACCACCCCTCCACGGGCACCCCTCCACCGTCTACTATTCATCCAGCCCTCCACCACATCACGGGGTCCTGTTCATCCAACCCCCCCCCCCCCCCCCCCCCCCCCCCCCCCCCCCGCAACGCTCACTGTTCATCCAATCGGTCGGTTTCAGTTAGCAGCAGTAGCGAAGGAATCGCTCGATCGGTTTCAGTTAACAGTCATCGATCGATCGCTCGGGTTCAGTAACGCGTAGCCTGTAGTGCAATCGCTCGGGTTCAGTTAGAGCCCAACGCCTCGCTCGGATTCAGTTAGAGCCAACGCCTCACACACACGCGCGTATGTGTACGAGAGAAACGTGCATCGCTCGGCCCCCGACCTACCACCGTAACCGGGAACTCCCCGAAATTTTCCTCCCTCTCGCTTCTACCATGGTTTTTTCAGTCATGGACGGCCCAAAGAATGTCATGCAGCTGCGTCTCCGGCCCGCCCAGGACGAAAAGCCCATTTTCTGTCATGATTTTTTGTTATAGAAGTAGAAGCCCACCACATCTATGATGATACCGGGTTTTGTCACAATTATCGTCATAGAAGTGTCATATGTATGACAGAAAAAATTTCGTTCGGCCCAAAATGTCACGGATGTGTCTTTTTTTTGTAGTGTGGGGCGCCACATATGGTTTGGCCAACCTCATGATTTTTTGTAATACAGTACAAACGCAACTGCTTATATACACGCGCGCACGCTCACCCCTATGAACACACACACGCACCTTACCCCTATGAGCACCTGCGATAGACTGAGTCGACATATCATCTTGAGATTTTACGAAGTCACCGTAGGCGCCTCATAGTCGATGGGAACGTCTCCTCCCACTAAACATGCATCGCCGTAAATCCAAAAATAAATCTAGGATAAATGCGAGCACTGAGATTTGAACCCTGATGGGCTGGAATACCACTGTCCATCTAACCATCTAATCATAGGTTGATTCGCCCTCATGACGTCCCACATGTTCTGAGTTTTGGTGAATAAAGCTTGGTTCTACCCTAAGAAAAGGTAGAGATCCATTTTTTTGCCTTAAAAAGGGTAGCAATCCATCTCATGTATAGGGGATCTATCGTAGTCCTTCCGATAAGTAAGAGTGTCGAACCCAACGAGGAGCAGAAGGAAATGATAAGCGGTTTACAGCAAGGTATTCTCTGCAAGTACTGAAATAAGTGGTAACAGATAGTTTTGTGATAGGATAATTTGTAACGAGCAACAAGTAACAAAAGTAAATAAGGTGCAGCAAGGTGGCCCAATCCTTTTTGTAGCAAAGGACAAGCCTGGACAAACTCTTATAAGATGTAAAGCGCTCCCGAGGACACATGGGAATATCGTCAAGCTAGTTTTCATCATGTTCATATGATTCGCGTTCGGTACTTTGATAATTTGGTATGTGGATGGACCAGTGCTTGGTACTGCCCTTACTTGGACAAGCATCCCACTTATGATTAACCTCTATTGCAAGCATCCGCAACTACAACAAAAGTATTAAGGTAAACCTAACGATAGCATGAAACATATGGATCCAAATCAGCCCCTTACGAAGCAACGCATAAACTAGGGTTTAAGCTTCTGTCACTCTAGCAACCCATCATCTACTTATTACTTCCCAATGCCTTCCTCTAGGCCCAAATAATGGTGAAGTGTCATGTAGTCGACGTTCACATAACACCACTAGAGGAGAGACAACATACATCTCATCAAAATATCGAACGAATACCAAATTCACATGACTACTAATAGCAAGACTTATCCCATGTCCTCAGGAACAAAAGTAACTACTCACAAAGCATAAACATGTTCATAATCAAAGGGGTATTAATATGCATATAGGATCTGAACATATGATGTTCCACCAATTAAACCAACTAGCATCAACTACAAAGAGTAATTAACACTACTAGCAACCTACTAGCACCAATCCCGGACTTGAAGACAAGAATTGGATACAAGAGATGAACTAGGGTTTTGAGATGAGATGGTGCTGATGAAGATGTTGATGGAGATTGCCCTCTCCCGATGAGAGGAGCGTTGGTGATGACGATGGCGATGATTTGCCCCTCCGGGAGGGAGGTTTCCCCGGCAGAACAGCTCCGCCAGAGCCCTAGATTGGTTCCGCCAAGGTTCCGCCTCGTGGCGGCGGAGTTTCGTCCGAGAAGATGGCTTATGATTTTTTTCCCATCGAAAGACTCCATATAGCAGAAGATGGCCACCGAAGGGCCACCAGGGGCCCACGAGGTAGGGGGCGCGCCCCCCACCCTCGTGGGAAGGGTGTGGCCCCCTGGTGAAGTTCTTGCTCTCAGTTTTTTTTATATATTTGGATAACATCTTCCGTGAAGTTTCAGGACTTTTGGAGTTGTGCAGAATAGGTCTCTAATATTTGCTCCTTTTCCAGCCCAGAATCCCAGCTGCCGGCATTCCCCCTCTTTATGTAAACCTTGTAAAATAAGAGAGAATAGGCATAAGTATTGTGACATAATGTGTAATAATTGCCCATAATGCAATAAATATCGATATAAAAGCATGATGCAAAATGGACGTATCAACTCCCCCAAGCTTAGACCTCGCTTGTCCTCAAGCGAAAAGCCGAAATCAAAAAATATGTCCACATGTTTAGAGATAGAGGTGTCGATACAAATAAAATACGGACATGAGGGCTTCATGATCATTCTTAGAACAGCAACTTATATAATTCTTGTCATATGATCTCTAATGCTAGAGTAATAATTATATCCAAGTATGAATCGTAAACTTCATTGAAAACTAACAAACTACAGTCTCAGTCATTGAAGCAATTGCAATTTATCATAACATAGGAAAGAGTCAATGTATAAGAGCTTTTCAGCAAGTCCACATACTCAACTATCATATAATCTTTCACAATTGCTGACACTCACGCAATACTTATGGGTATGGAGTTTTAATCGGACACAGAGAAAGATAGGGGCTTATAGTTTTGCCTCCCAACGTTTTACCTCAAGGGTAATGCCAACAGTAATAGTTCATGAAAACTCACATCCAATTAGCCATATATACCAGGATCTTTCCAACATATTGTGCTTGCCAAAGGATAAAGTGTAAGAAGGAAAGGTGAAAATCACCATGACTCTTATGCAAGGTAGGAGATAAAAGTAAAAGATAAGCCCTTCGCAGAGGGAAGCAGAGGTTGTCATGCGCTTTTATGGTTGGATGCACAAAATCTTAATGCGAAAGAACATCACTTTATATTGCCCCTTGTGATATGGACCTTTATTATGCAGGCTGTCGCTTTTATTACTTCCATATCACACGATCGTATAAAGCTTATTTCCTCCGCACCAATCAATCATACATATTTAGAGAGAAATTTTTTATTTCTTGCACCGATGACAACTTACTTGATGGATCTTACTCAATCCATAGGTAGATATGCTGGACTCTTATGGCAAGACTGGTTTAAGGGTATTTGGAAGCACAAGTAGTATCTCTACTTGGTGCAATGAATTTGGCTAGCATGAGGGGGAAAGGCAAGCTCATCATGTTGGAAGATCCAAGACAATATAATTTATCTCAGATGTAAGAAAACATAACCCATTATGTTGTCTTCCTTGTCCAATGTCAACTTTTTAGCATGTCATATTTTAATGAGTGCTCACAATCATAAAAGATGTCCAAGATAGTATATTTATATGTGAACACCTCTCTTTCTTTATTACTTCCTATTAATTGCAACGATGACCAAAACTGTGTTTGTCAACCCTCAACAACTTTTATTCATCATAATCTTTCTATGTGAACTCATTACTCTCCATAAGATTCACATGATCTCTTTGTTTTCCTTTTTTTCTCTTTTCTTTTATTCACTTAGGATCATGGCAAAGTAATCAAGCCCTTGACTCAACACTAATATTTATTATATAGCTCACGGACTCGATTACATAGAAGGATAATAAAGCAAAACTCACAACTAGATCATACCAAGAACTTTTATTCTACTAGATCAAGATATTACCAAAAGGATCGAACTAAGAAAAATAGTAAAGATAAAGTGATGGTGATACGATACCGGGGCACTCCCCCAAGATTGGCAGTTGCCAAGTGGAGTGCCCATACCAGATACTCAATTCTTCTTTGTTGGTGGAGACGGTGGTGATTTTGTTGATGGTGTAGGCTTGTCGTCCTTCTTCCAAGGCATAGGCTCACCATCATAGAAAGATGACCGAGTCTCTGGGATCCTCAAATATGTAGCCAAACTCATCCTTTTGAATCTATATTCATACTCACAGTTTTGGTTTTGCAGGTCATAGATTTGAGCTTGAAGGTGCTCAATTTTCTCGTGAAGCTTGAAGATGGTCTCCCCGATGTTGTCGGGATCAACTTGTGTTTGTTGGTGAATTCTGCGATCATCATGTGGTTGGAGTTGAGTCCACGCTCCACCATCCTATGACACTTGAAAACTTGTTGCTACATTGCTTCGAGCCTCGTCTCCATGCTTCCGGCCCCCTTCGGTCCCTCAGCATCACGGATGTGCAGCAACCCATCACGCATCTCAATGGTTTGAGGGTGTCGTTGCACCTCTGTGAGGTAAGGGTTGATGACCTTATCAAAGAACTTGTCCTTGGGAGCACTTGGAGACACCATGATAATCTAGATCTGTCAGAAAAACACCTCAAAACAAAGACAGGATATTTTTGCGTGATACGGTAGTCAAAACCCCCGGGAAATTATATAATGAATTTTTACCGACCAAAATATGTGTCGTGTACGAAAACGGAGTCCGGAGAACACACGACGTGCCCACGAGGTAGGGGGCACGCCCAGGGGGGTAGGGCGCGCCCTCCACCCTCGTGGAGCCCTCGTGTCCTTCCCGGACTGCTACTTATTTTTCTATTTTTCTAAATATTCCAAAACGGAGAAATATTGCCTTAAAAACTGTTTTGGAGTCGGTTTACTTACCGTACCACATACCTATTCCTTTTCGGAGTCTGAAACGTTCTGGAAAGTGTCCCTTATGTATTCCTCCGGGGTTACGGTTTCAATAACATTGGTTTCAACATTTATGGGATTACCTGAGATATAATGTTTGATTCTTTGACCGTTCACCACCTTCGGATTTGTGCCTTCGAAGTTGTTGATTTTTATGGCACCGGAACGGTAGACCTCCTCGATAACGTAAGGACCTTCCCATTTAGAGAGAAGTTTTCCTACAAAAAATCTTAAACGAGAGTTGTATAGCAATACATAATCACCTACATTAAACTCACGCTTTTGTATCCTTTTGTCATGCCATCTTTTAACTTTTTCTTTAAACAACTTGGCATTTTCGTAGGCTCGGGTTCTCCATTCATCAAGTGAGATAATATCAAATAACCTCTTCTCACCGGCAAGTTTAAATCATAATTAAGTTCTTTAATAGCCCAATAAGCCTTGTGTTCTAGTTTGAGAGGTAAGTGACATGCTTTTCCATAGACCATTTTATACGGAGACATACCCATAGGATTTTTATATGCAGTTCTATAGGCCCATAATGCATCATCAAGTTTCTTGGACCAATTCTTTCTAGACCTATTAACAGTCTTTTGCAGAATTAATTTGAGTTCTCTATTACTCAATTCTACTTGCCCACTAGACTGAGGGTGATAAGGAGATGCAATTCTATGATTAACATCATATTTAGCAAGCATTTTACGGAAAGCACCATGAATAAAATGTGAACCACCACCAGTCATTAAATATCTGGACTCCAAATCTTGGAAAAATAACTTCTTTAAGCATTTTAATAGAAGTGTTATGATCAGCACTACTAGTTGGAATAGCTTCTACCCACTTAGTAACGTAATCAACAGCAACTAAAATATGTGTATATCCATTAGAGGAAGGAAAGGGTCCCATATAGTCAAAGCCCCAAACATCAAATGGTTCAATAACAAGTGAATAATTCATAGGAATTTCTTGATGTCTACCAATATTAACAATTCTTTGGCATTCATCACAAGATAAGACAAACTTACGGGCATCCTTGAAGAGAGTAGGCCAATAAAAACCAGATTGCGGTACCTTATGTGCAGTTCTATCTCCAGCACGGTGTCCTCCATAAGCTTCGGAGTAACATTTGCGTAGGATATGTTCCTGTTCATGCTCAGGTACACAACGTCTAATAACACCATCTACTCCTTCTTTATAAAGATGTGGGTCATCCCAAAAGTAATGCCTCAAATCATAGAAGAACTTTTTCTTTTGCTTGTATGTGAAACTATGTGGTATAAACTTAGCAACAATGTAATTAGCATAATCAGCATACCATGGAGCAGTATGAGAAGCATTTACGACATTTAATTGCTAATTAGGAAAGCTATCATCAATAGGTAGTGGGTCATCAAGCACATTTTCTAACCTAGATAAGTTGTCTGCAATGGGGTTCTCAGCTCCTTTTCTATCAACAATATGCAAATCAAATTCTTGTAGCAAGAGAACCCATCTAATAAGTCTAGGTTTAGCATCTTTCTTTTCCATAAGATATTTAATAGTAGCATGATCAGTGTGAATAGTTACTTTAGAATCAACAACGTAAGGTCTAAACTTATCACAAGCAAATACAACTGCTAAGAATTCTTTTTCAGTAGTAGCATAATTTCTTTGAGCATTGTCTAGAGTTTTACTAGCATATTGAATAACATTTAGTTTCTTATCAACTCTTTGTCCTAGAACAGCACCTACAGCATAATCACTAGCATCACACATAATTTCAAAGGGTAAATTCCAATCAGGTGGTTGAACAATAGATGCTGAGATGAATGCTTTCTTAAGTATTTCAAATGCTTCTACGCAATCATCATCAAAAACAAATGGTATATCTTTTTGTAATAAATTATTCAGAGGCCGAGAAATTTTTGAGAAGTCCTTAATGAACCTCCTATAAAAACCGGCATGACCAAGGAAACTTCTTATACCTTTGATGTCCTTGGGACATGGCATCTTTTCAATAGCATCAACCTTGGCTTTATCAACTTCAATATCTCTTTCAGAAGCTTTATGCCCCAAGACAATACCTTCATTAACCATAAAGTGGCACTTTTCCCAATTCAAGACAAGATTAGTTTCTTCACATCTCTGCAAAACTCGATCAAGGTTGCTCAAGCAATCATCAAAAGAAGATCCATAGACGGAAAAGTCGTCCATGAAAACCTCACAAATCTTTTCACAAAAGTCAGAAAATATAGCCATCATGCATCTTTAAAAGGTAGCATGTGCATTACATAAACCAAAAGGCATACGTCTATAAGCAAAAGTACCAAAAGGGCATGTAAAAGTAGTCTTTGATTGATCTTTGGCTGACACAGGTATTTGAGAGAAACCAGAATAACCATCTAGAAAGCAAAAATGTGTATGTTTGGATAATCTTTCTAGCATTTGATTGATAAAAGGTAACGGGTAATGATCTTTTTAGTAGCCTTATTTAATTTGCGGAAATCAATTACCATCCTATAACCTGTAATAATTCTTTGAGGAATCAATTCATCTTTATCATTAGGAACAACAGTAATACCTCCCTTCTTGGGGACACAATGGACAGGGCTTACCCATTGACTATCAGCAACGGGATGAATTATACCTGCCTCAAGGAGCTTTAGTATCTCCTTTCTTACCACTTCTTTCATTTTAGGATTTAGCCGGCGTTGATGATCACGAATTGGTTTAGCATCTTCTTCCAAATTAATTTTATGTTGACATAGAGTGGGACTAATGCCCTTAAGATCATCAAGAGTATACCCAATAGCAGCACGGTGCTTCTTCAGAGTTTTCAATAATCTTTCTTTTTCATGTTCTGAAAGGTTAGCACTAATAATAACAGGATATATCTTTTTCTCATCAAGATAAGCATATTTAAGAGTATCGGGTAACGATTTAAGCTCAAACACGGGATCACCCTTGGGTGGAGGAGGATCCCCTAGGATTTCAACAGGTAAATTGTTTTTCAGAATAGGCTCCTGTTTAAAGAATACTTCATCTAATTCCCTTCTTTGATTCATAAACATATCATTTTCATGGTCTAGCAAGTATTGCTCTAAATGATCACTAGGAGGTACGACAATAGAAGCAAGACCAATAATTTCATCCTTCCTAGGTCATTCTTATTCTCGGTGTTGTCTGCTAAATTTAGAAAAATTAAATTCATGAGTCATATCATCTAAAACGATAGTAACAACATCTCTTTTGCAATCTATGGTAGCATTAACAGTGTTTAAGAAGGGTCTACCAAATATAATGGGACAAAAGCTATCTTGTGGGGAACCAAGAATAAGAAAATCATCAGGATATTTAGTTTTCCCACACAAGACTTCAACATCTCTAACAATTCCCATTGGTGAAATAGTATCCCTATTGGCAAGTTTAATTGTGACATCAATATCTTCCATCTCAGCAGGTGCAATATCATGCATAACTTCTTGGTATAAGGAATAAGGTATTGCACTAGCACTAGCACCCATATCACATAAGCCATGATAACAATGATATCCTATTTTAACAGAAATAACAGGCATGCCTACCACAGGTCTAGGTTTATCTTTATCACGAGGTTTAGCAATTCTAGCAGTTTCATCACAGAAATAAAAAACATGCCCATCTATATTATCAGACAAGAGATCTTTAACAATAGCAATATTAGGTTCAACTTTAACTTGCTCAGGAGGTGTATATGTTTTAATATTGCTTTTACGAACTACAGTTGAAGCTTTAGCATGATCCTTTATCCTAACAGGGAAAGGTGGTTTCTCAACATAAGAAGTAGGAACAATAGGATCATTATAAGTGATAGTCTTTTCTTCAACTTTAATAGGTGCAGCTACTTTTACTTCTATGGGAGGATGATATTTAAACCACTTCTCCTTGGGGAGATCAACATAAGTAGCAAAAGATTCACAGAAAGAAGCTACTATCTCAGAGTCAAGTCCATATTTAGTGCTAAATTTACGAAAAATATCGGTATCCATAAAAGATTTAACACGATCAAAACTAGGTGTCATACCTGACTCCTTACCATTGTTGAGGTCCCAATCTTCAGAGTTGCGTTTAATTCTTTCCAATAAATCACATTTGAACTCAATAGTCTTCATCATAAAAGAGCCAGCACAAGAAGTACCAAGCATGGTGCGATTGTTACCAGAAAGCCGAGCATAAAAATTTTGAATAATCATTTCTCTTGAGAGCTCATGATTGGGGCATGAATATAACATTGATTTAAGCCTCCCCCAAGCTTGAGCGATGCTTTCTCCTTCGCGAGGCCAAAAATTATATATGTAATTGCGATCACGATGAACAAGATGCATAGGATAAAACTTCTGATGAAATTCCAATTTCAATCGTTTGTAATTCCAAGACCTCATATCATCACATAGCCTATACCATGTCGATGCATCTCCCCTCAAAGATAAGAGAAATACCTTCTTCTTAACAACATCTCTGGATACGCCTGCAAGCTTAAATAATCCACAAACTTCATCCACATGTATCAGATGTTCATCAGGATGTTTTGTTCCATCTCCTAAAAAAGGATTAGCTAGCAGTTTTCCTATCATACCTGAAGGAACTTCAAAGCAAGCATTTTCATTTTCAGTAAGTTCAGTAGGTTGAGGAGCAACTCTTTTCTCTACTGGTCAGGGTGAAGATACCCCGAACAAGCCCCTCAAAGGATTACTTTCCATGATAACAAGTGACAGTAAATTTCAGCACGCTATATACATTTTTCCTTACCAAATTCCACATACCAAAGGCGCTTCACTCCCCGGAAACGGTGTCATAAAAGAGTCTTGATGACCCACAAGTATAGGGATCTATCGTAGTCCTTTCGATAAGTAAGAGTGTCGAACCCAACGAGGAGCAGAAGGAAATGATAAGCGGTTTCCAGCAAGGTATTCTCTGCAAGTACTGAAATAAGTGGTAATAGATAGTTTTGTGATAGGATAATTTGTAACGAGCAACAAGTAACAAAAGTAAATAAGGTGCAGCAAGGTGTCCAAATCCTTTTTGTAGCAAAGGACAAGCCTGGACAAACTCTTATAAGATGTAAAGCACTCCCGAGGACACATGGGAATATCGTCAAGCTAGTTTTCATCACGTTCATATGATTCGCGTTCGGTACTTTGATAATTTGGTATGTGGATGGACCGGTGCTTGGGTACTGCCCTTACTTGGACAAGCATCCCACTTATGATTAGCCTCTATTGCAAGCATCCGCAACTATAACAAAAGTATTAAGGTAAACCTAACCATAGCATGAAATATATGGATCCAAATTAGCCCCTTACGAAGCAACGCATAAATTAGGGTTTAAGCTTCTGTCACTCTAACAACCCATCATCTACTTATTACTTCCCAATGCCTTCCTCTAGGTCCAAATAATGGTGAAGTGTCATGTAGTCGACGTTCACATAACACCACTAGAGGAGAGACAACATACATCTCATCAAAATATCGAACGAATACCAAATTCACATGACTACTAATAGCAAGACTTCTCCCATGTCCTCAGGAACAAAAGTAACTACTCACAAAGCATAAACATGTTCATAATCAGAGGGGTATTAATATGCATATAGGATCTGAACATATGATCTTCCACCAATTAAACTAACTAGCATCAAAAACAAGGAGTAATTAAGGCCAACTCCACCGCACGACCCTAAAACTCACCCCATTTTGTCCGGATTTTGTCCGTATGGGGTAGAAATAGGGAGGGAAAACGCCGGACAGAGGCCGGACAAACTCGCTGCACGCAGCGCTGCTACCCCATTTTTACCCCATTTCACCAGCTGTCCGTCCTCGTCATTTCTTCGAACATGTAACAGGCACAGCGGACTCGCCGCTGCGGCCGCTCCTACTCATGCACGCACTCGCTCCTGTCACGCCGCATGCCCGCCGTCACGCCCGACGCGTCGCCGTCCTTGTGCCCTCGCTCCCGCCGCGCCCGCGCGCGCGCCTCGTCCGCCCAAGCTCGCCGTCACACGTGCCGCCGCGCCCCGCGCCCGCGCTAGGCCGCCCGCAGCCGCGCACCGCGCCATGGCGCCTGCGGCCGCGCTCTGTGCCCGCACGGCCTCGCCCCGCGCCCGCGCCCGCAGCCACGCGGCCGCGCCCCGTGCCCGCGCACGCCACCCAACGCCACGCGCCCGCGCCATGGCCGCCCGCAGCCGCGCCCCGCCGCCCGCGCCATGGCGGCCCCGCGCCCGCGCCAGGCCGCCCGTAGCCGCGCCCCGCGCCCGCCCCCGCGCGCCATGGCGGCCCCGCGCCCGCGCCAGGCCGCCCGTAGCCGCGTGCCGCGCCCGCGCGCCATGGCCGCCCGCAGCCGCGCGTCGCGCCCGCGCGCCCGCCCCCCCCCCCCCCCGGCCCCCCCCCCCCCCCCCCCCCCCCGTGCGCGCCTGCTCGCCCGCTGGCCCTCCCCGCCTCGCCTCGCCCCGCCCCGCCTCGCTGCTGCCTCTCCTTCGTCCTCCCTCGCCTGCTGCAGAAAAGGAGAGTATGACAGGTGGGGTCAAGAGCGGACACAGACGGACGATGAGGACGCGAAGACGTCCGCTTTGGCCCCAAACCGAGAGCAACTTTGGTCTGGAAATGAGGCAAAAGCGGACATGGACCGGACGAAACGTCCATATGCTCCCATGCGTTGGGTCATTCGGTTTGTCCGTTTTACCCCAAACGGACACAAACGGACGATTTGGGGTAAAAATGGGTCACGCGGTGGAGTTGGCCTAACACTACTAGCAACCTATTAGCACCAATCCCGGACTTGGAGACAAGAATTGGATACAAGAGATGAACTAGGGTTTTGAGATGAGATGGTGCTGATAAAGATGTTGATGGATATTGCCCTCTCCCGATGAGAGGAGCGTTGGTGATGACGATGGCGATGATTTCCCCCTCCGGGAAGGAAGTTTCCCCTGCAGAACAGCTCCGCCAGAGCCCTAGATTGGTTCCACCAAGGTTCCGCCTCGTGGCGGCTGAGTTTCGTCCGAGAAGATGGCGTTTGATTTTTTTCCATCGAAAGACTCCATATAGCAGAAGATGGCCATCGGAGGGCCACCAGGGGACCCACGAGATAGGGGCGCGCCCTGGGGGGTAGAGCGCGCCCCCACCCTCATGGGAAGGGTGTGGCCCCCCTGGTGAAGTTCTTGCTCTCAGTATTGTTTATATATTTGGAAAACATCTTCCGTGAAGTTTCAGGACTTTTGGAGTTGTGCAGAGTAGGTCTCTAATATTTGCTCCTTTTCCAGCCCAGAATCCCAGCTGCCGGCATTCCCCCTCTTTATGTAAACCTTGTAAAATAAGAGAGAATAGGCATAAGTATTGTGACATAATGTGTAATAACAGCCCATAATGCAATAAATATTGATATAAAAGCATCATGCAAAATGGATGTATCAGAGGTCCACGAACGTGCGCAGCGGCAAGCAGCGGGCGATTGATGATCGATCAATTCCTGGCGGTTGAGCGGCCGGCTGGTGCACGCGTATTCTGGGGTAGCGACGGCGATGCAGGGCGCTGGCCGATGTCCACGCGGCAAGGCCTACGCCTCACATGGACACGATCACGCCACAATTTTGTCTCTGTCTCTGTCTTAACGAAATACTAGCAACCTGTTTTTCGCTGTTTTCCGTCTAGATACAGTCGTCAGTTGATTCGAATTCTTCATCTGTTGAGTACATCATGGATCTTGGAGGAAGAGAATGCACTTAAGGTAATTTTCATTTTTTAGCCATTTAATAAGTACTTTTATTTAAGCATTTTATTATGTTCTACTGTTTGAAAGTTTAATTTTACTAGCAAAAAGGCTCGTGCGTTGCAACAGAAAAAAGAAAAATCCTCTCATATCTTTAGTTGGGTCAGTTGGACAAACTGTGTGTGGCCGGTTCGCAGGTTATGAGATCGAATCCTCCCATCGGCAATTTTATTTTTTGTCAGTTCTTCGTACCTGGCCTCAGTGCACAGCCAGGTGGGCTTTCTCCGTTGGGCCAAAACAGATGGCAAGTAACGAAATCAAATAGCGCACTGTACATGGAATTAATTGAAACGGGACCAAACGAAGCGGGACGAAACCAAGAGTATCACCTCCTTTTAATAGTAGGTATAGATATAGATTTTTTATCCTGTAATCTCTTTGTTCCTAAATATAAGCCTTTTTAGACATTTCAATATGCACTATATATGAAGCAAAATAAGTAAATTTACACTCCAAAATATGTCTATATACGTCTGTATCTAGTTCGCATAGAAATCTTAAAAGGGCTTCTATTTAGAAATGGAGGGAGTAGGACATTGAACCCTGATGATTGATGATGTGTTTTGGAATTTCGAGGTGCAAGAGATCCCTTTGAAGTAAATTGGTAATTTGTTTTATTATTAATTAAAAATTGACTGTTATATTCAGTTTTTATACATCGACTTCTATTATACCTGATAATCCGTGTTACAAACTGTGAAACACATTTTTATTCAATACATTATAGAAATACTTGTGTTCACCAGATTGATCTCTGTGTGTGCATCAAGCGCCTCCATGGGGGTCGGATCTGTTCTGGATCAGACAGTCAGGAGCCAGCCTCACCTACTTCATGTTCTGTCAGCTTGACCCATGTTTTAGAAGCGTTTACGCAACTCAGCCCTTGTTGAAGACCGACCACACCGATCCTCTACGGTGACGAAAATGGTCACACAGGATCTCTGTCAGAGGCAACATCCTCCGGATGCCCCTTCCCATCCCTGTAGGCTGGGGTGTGTGGGGTGTTTTCGATGGCATCCTACTGTCATGGAGGATGCGGTCCTGACAGCCGAACCCCGGCAAAGCGCCTCTGTCTGCTGGTTGTCATCGCCAGCGCATCCATGGAGGATCTCCAAAGTTAAGCACCTCCCTACCGACCGTATCGACGGACCCGGTGAGATCCACCACGCCGGCATCGTGGGCCATCAACCTCGCCATTGTCCTGTCACCACCTCTGACGCTGGCATTGGCCACAACAGCGTGTCATACGTCCACACCCACCCCATGCTCAGCTCTGCGTCATTGTTCGCAACATCACCTCCGAGACAAGCTTATGCAACAACAACGTTGTTGGTGGTGGCGGACGAGGATTGTGCTAATGCACGATGCTGCTGAAGACGTTGTTGTAATTTTTGTAACAAGAGTCTTGTTGCAAGAATGCAGAGAAGGGGACGAAAATGCTTTTTCATGTTGCAATGGAGGTTTTGCAACATGGGATTTCTTGCGAAAAATTAAAGAAGATGATGTTTTACAACAAAAGCACCGTTGCAAAAAAAATTAGAGAATGGGAACGGGTGGCTCGCGTCAACGATCGGATGAATTGCGACCCAGCCGATCTTTTACAAAGCTCAGCTGATGGACACGTAGCACGTCTCATACATTATTATTTGAAAATTTTACGCCATATTTAAGTGATGCATCACGGTAACATTAGCTCCAGACGCGACACTTCTTTTTGCATCCTTCCATGCTCTCAAAATCTCAATCTAAAAGAGAAAGGCATTTAAGATTTACGCCTTACCTGAGCTGAGCGGCCACTCGGCATGTGTTAACGTGGGAGAAAGGTCGATCGAAATCCCTTCAGTCAGGCCAACTCCATCGCGCGACCCCAAACAGACGTCTGTTTTGCCCGGATTCTGTCCGTTTGGGTAGGGCAATGGGGTCGTGTCCGGGCATGTCCTAGGATGCGGTGGCCGTACTGTTGGGGAACGCAATAATTTCAAAAAAAATCTTACGCACACGCAAGATCTATCATGGTGATGCATAGCAACGAGAGGGGAAGAGTGTTGTCCACGTACCCTCGTAGACCGTAAGCGGAAGCGTTATGACAACGCGGTTGATGTAGTCGTACGTCTTCACGATCCGACCGATCCTAGTACCGAAAGTATGGCACCTTCGCGATCTGCACACGTTCAGCTCGGTGGCGTCCCACGAACTTCCGATCCAGCTGAGTGTTGAGGGAGAGCTTCGTCAGCACGACGGCGTGATGACAGTGATGATGGTGCTACCAGAACAGGGTTTCGTCTAAGCACCGCTACGGTATGACCGAGGTGAATTATGGTGGAGGGGGCACCGCACACGGCTAAGGGGTCAATGATCAACTTGTGTGTCTATGGGATGCCCCCTGGCCACATATATAAAGGATGGAGGGAGGAGGAGGCCGGCCCTCATAAGGCGCGCCCAAAGTGTGGAGTCCTACTAAGACTCCCTAGTCCTAGAAAGATTCCACCTCCCACATGGAATAGGAAAAGAGAAGGGAGAAGGAGAAGGAAGGAAGGAAGCGGGCGCCCCCTTTCCCTTGTCCAATTCAAACCAGTCCATGGGAAAGGGGCGCGGCCACCCTTGAGGCCTTTCTCTCCTTTTCTGCATGGCCCATTAAGGCCCAATACGAATTCCCATAACTCTCTGGTACTCCGAAAAATACCCGAATCACTCGAAACCTTCTCGATGTCCGAATATAGCCTTCCAATATATCGATCTTTACGTCTCGACCATTTCAAGACTCCTCGTCATGTCCCCGATCTCATACGAGACTTCGAACAAACTTCGGTCATCAAATCACATAACTCATAATACAAATCGTCACAGAACGTTAAGCGTGCGGACCCTATGGGTTCGAGAACTATGTAGACATGACCGAGACTCATCTCTAGTCAATAACCAATAGCGGAACCTGGAAGCTCATATTGGTTCCTACATATTCTACGAAGATCGTTATCGGTCAAACCGCATAACGATATACGTTGTTCCCTTTGTTATCGGTATGTTACTTGCCCAAGATTCGATCATCGGTATCTCAATACCTAGTTCAATCTCGTTACCAGCAAGTCTCTCTACTCGTTCTGTAATGCATCATCCCGTAACTAACTCATTAGTCACATTGCTTGCAAGTCTTATAGTGATGTGCATTACCAAGAGGGCCCAGAGATACCTCTCCGATACTCGGAGTGACAAATCCTAATCTTGATATATGCCAACTCAACAAACAACATCGGAGACACCTGTAGAGCATCTTTATAATCATCCAGTTACATTGTGACGTTTGATAGCACACAAGGTGTTTCTCCGATATTCGGGAGTTGCATAATATCATAGTCTGAGGAACATGTATAAGTCATGAAGAAAGCAGTAGTAATGAAACTGTAACGATCATCATGCTAAGCTAACGGATGGGTCAAGTCAATCACATCATTCTCTAATGATGTGATCTCGCTTATCAAATGACAACTCTTTGTCCATGTATAGGAAACTTAACCATCTTTGATTAACGAGCTAGTCAAGTAGAGGCATACTAGTGACACTCTGTTTGTTTATGTATTCACACATGTACTAAGTTTCCGGTTAATACAATTCTAGAATGAATAATAAACATTTATCATGATATAAGGAAATATAAATAACAACTTAGCTAGGGCATATTTCCTTCATGTGCGCCCAACGCGCGGCCGCATCCTGTCCGCGTACTTTTTTCTTTGCAAGCCCATAATTTTTTTTCATCATTCATTCTTGATATATGGGAATACATCACCAAATTTTAACTAGAAAAGCAAGACCAAAGAAAACAAGAACCACAAGAATACATTTTAGAAGATATCCAACTTCCATAACTGCTCCTCTAAGTTGGATTAGTGCATTCTCGATGCATTCATTGTTGATCTGCGGAGGAGCCGCCTCCATCTTGCGTGTTTATTTCTTCTTCGAGTCTAAAGAAGTAGAGGTTGCTTCCTCGCATCTAGTCTCGTGTCTAGCCTCTAACCTAGCGACAAGTGCACTTGTCTCATCTACCGCCTCTATGCTAGCTAAAAGTGTACGAACATCTACTAAATTACGCTCTATCAATATATCGATGTACTCTTCTTCCCAATACCAAAACTTGCATCCATTCTACACAACAAAATTTGAAGTTAGCACAACTAGTCAAATCTAGAGCACAAACCGAAGCTAAAGTTAGCACATACCCCATCGTTTAAGCACTTGATGAACACCCATCCGGGATGTTCCGGCATTGTAGACACGTGGCGCACGACCATCTTTAGACAGTGGTCGCACTTAATGAGCGGCAACAGTGCGCCGACGAGCTTTTGGGCTAGCACCGAGCTCGGCCGACCGCCATTCGGGTATCTGCCGGCAGACCACCGACGGTGTAGATCCGAGCGGCTAAAGGACGAGCCACTGCCAGCATGTGGCCTTGCGGCCCTGCCAGGGCCTTCCGGCCCGGTGCCCGGTCAGTCCATGGCACGGCGCGGCCTCCCACAGCCGGGCGAGCTCAAGACCGACCGGATCCGCCCCAAATCCGGCCGGCGGACGCGCAAATCAGGTGGCCGTGGTTGGTAAGCTCGGGGCCACCGAGGGGAAGGGGCTGGGCGACCGCGCGTCCGAGCTGCACAGCTACAATGGCAACAACGGCGGCGGTGGCGGCGGCGAGAGAAAAGTGGGGAAGACTGAAGAAGAATGGAGGGCGTGCGGCCGGAGGGAAGGAGGGGGCGGATAGAAAAAGGCGCCCCTGTGCCACCGACGGGCGGGCCAGGGGAGGACACGCGCAGACGGCCCGCGCGTCCGCGTGCTGTCCGTTTCACCTCAAAAGCGGCGCAAACTTGGACCGGGAATGGGTCGAAAGTGGACAGAAAATACTAGTTCAGTTAATATAAACTACACGCGGCAAAAAAAATGAAGTTTTTTGAAATTTCAAACGTGGTTTACCTTTCACAAAAGTAAATATATTTAGAAAGCCGAACATTTTCAAAATTTTCTAATGAACTTTTAAAGACTCAAACATTTTTTCTTAGAATTTGAAACATTTATTGTAAAAGAAGGAACAAAATTGAAAGCAAGAACATTTTTCAAAATTACGAACAACTTTTTCAAAATGTGAACATTTTCTAAAAACAGGAACAAAATTGGAAATATGCTGACATTTTCTGAAATTGATAATATTTTTTTGAAAACGTGTATATTTTATGAAATCTCACAAACATTTTTTCAATTTGTGAAAAAATTACGAAAATGGGTAAATTATGAATTTGGGAATAAATTTTGTAAACCGGAACATTTTTTAAAAACACAAACATTTTATGAAATTTCGATAAGATTATCTGAATTTACGAACAAATTTTGGAAACATGAACATTTTCTGAATTTGTGAATTTTTTTTTGAAAACAGGAACATTTTCTGAATTTTGAACAAAATTAAGAAATGCGAAAGTTTTCAAAAAATTTAAACTTTTATGAATTTATGTACATTTTTGGAAATGAAGTGAACAAATTTTAAAATACTAAAATATTTGTGGAATTTCTGCACAAAATTTGAGAAGACAAACAAAATATGAAAAAATGAATAAATTTTAAGAAATACAAACATTTTGAAGTGCATAAATTTGTTAAAAAAATAAATTAATTTGAAATGGAAATAGAAAAGAAAAGGGGGGAAAGGAAAAAAGACAGAATAAATAAAAATGCAGAAAAAATAAAAATGGAAATGGAAATAGAAATAAAAAGGAGAAATAGAGAAAACGGTTTAGGAACCTTCCAAAAGGTTTCCAAAATCGGTAAAAACTGGTTGGGAAATCTCTAAAAGGTTCCCAAAACCGGAACCTGAAAGCTGTGCGTACGCTACAGATGGGCCGGCCCAAGTCGCTCGCTAGGTCGCCTTGTTTGTGTGATTCGCGACAAGTTGACACAAAGTGCGTAGAATAAGGTTTTCCTCCAGGTCGTACCAGTTTTTTTCATGTCTTGTTTTAAACTTCTCAGGGGTCTATGTGAACACCCAAACATGTTGGGCAGGAAATTTTCATGAGGAGCCAAGGAAGGGAAGCAGAAATCACATTGGGTCTCTCGAAAATCAATGACAAAACCAAACGGATGTGCGCGGATAAAATGGGGTCGCGCGTTGGGGTTGGCCTCATGTCCTAGGCTAGAATTAGGCAACCGGCAGTCCGACGGATTCACTCTGACACTCCCCGCACGTGACGGGCGGCCGGCTGCGGCGCGCTCGTGTGGAGCGGCGGTTTTGCCATTTCTGCGGCGCGGTGCGCACAGGCGTCCCGATTGGATCCATGGATGACGCGCGACTCCACCACCGAACGCACGCACGCGACGGCGACGCGCGCGCGGCCAGTCCCGTCGCCATCCATCCATCGGCCGTACAGCGGCCTGGCTGGCCTTTTGTCGCCGTGTCCGCGTGGCGTGGGAACGCCTGCGCCCCAGGGTCAAGCGTCGACCGGCGACTTGTCGCCCCTCCCCAACGGCAGGGCGCTTAATTAATGGTACTACTACCTGGGCCCAGCTGACACTTTCTGAACGCAACAACCACATCTGCACATGCAAATACACACACGTATACAGTATTTTACACGGATATTCCCCGCCAAAGAAAATACCGATATGAACCTACATACTGGAGTACTACTATATGTTTGTTTGTTTGTTCTGTTCTGACATAGTACATGCATGCATCGAACTCAAGGAGTAGTACTCCTATATGGAGCACCGAGACGCTACGAGGACGGTCGCCACCGTGCTTCGTCCGCAGGCCTCCTTTGACCGCGTGTAACTGAAGCTAGCTGCTCACTTTGTTTTTTCTGTCCACGTCTACGATGATCCGGCTATCCATGTTTACTACGTGTTCCATACTTCCATATGTATGTACAGAACTCACTTGTAGCTACTGATGACTTCATAATATACGTAGACGGCTGCATGGTACCGAACGCGCGCTACATGCAAGGTTTTGATATTTGAAAGATTTTTGGGTCAAAAACAAGTTAATCATAAACTAGCCTTATCATAGACGATACGACATGGGTCACCAACTTAAGGTGCGACAAACCGTGCAGGAAAGGTGCCCCTGGTGCAAAGCGCAAAACCGACCTACGCCACCAGATGTGCCCTTTTAGGCCTTGTACAATGGGGGGTGCTTAGAAAAATAAATCAGACTTTTCTTAAGCACCGGTGCTTATTTGTACAAGGTAGATGCTTAACTAAGCGTCTCTTCTATAGAAATAGGCACCGGTGCTTCAGAAAAACTCGGTTTATTTTTCTAAGCACCTCCCATTGTACAAGGCCTTATATTGCAACAGTCATGTGAATGACTTTTATGACTTTGGATATATGAGGGTCGAGTATTCAAAGTCACAATATTACTTGCTTGACGTCAAAAAGCAAAAGTCACGTCCTTACATGTCCTGAAAACTGTTAAGAATAACTAATTCATGCGATTAATCAGAGGAATCCCCGTTTCCCCACGAGTAGTTGCTTGCTCCTTTGGCAACCGCACGACAGTTACTTCCCAATCGCGTCCCTGCAAACCGACGCCTCCTAGAGATGTCTCCCCAATTTGTATGTAATCTGTGACAATCATCCATAAAGAGAGCATTGGATTCATTTTACATTTGTGTTGATTCTCTCTCGTTTTCTAACTTCAACACGTTATCAGCATGACGCTCTAACCTCCTGAACTAATAGGTCTTGATATGCTTACTGGCGAGAAGCTGAATCCTGATGTATCGTTGCTATACTTCTTCCTCTGTTGCTTTAAACGGGGAGTTAGGTGTTTTTTTTCTTGGTACTTCACTATTTCATGCATATTTTTGCAGGATTGTGTGACACCGTTATAGTTGGTAAATGAATTTGGCTGGTTATTTGCAATGTGTTGCATATCTTCTGAACTCATGGTTACAGTGGCGTACCCAGCAATGAAATGAAGGGTGTGCACACTCTAATTCTTTTTCTACTAATCCAAGTGTCAGACAAAATATGGCAAAATAATAACATGAATAGCTCAATTCAAATTTCACAACAATTTAGTTCACAAAATATATCTCAAATATGCGAAATTACAATACGAATAGTCTTACACAAAAGAAGCACAAGTAGAAAATTACATCACTAGATAACTCTACGTTTTTGCATTGCCATGAAAGCATTAACTATGTCATCTTCACTTACTTTCATGAACACATCTCGTTCAATAAATGTCACCAAGCAATCATTCAAGCGATCATCACTCATAGTAGTCCTCAACTTACTTTTCACTAGATTCATTGCTGAAAATACTCTTTCAACACTCGTCGTCGCCACCAGTAAAATCAATATCAATTTGATGAGTAAGTAGACCAAATCATAAAGAACATGCTTCTTTGCTGCAACAAGCATAATAGAGAGCTCACCAATATTACTTGCATTTCTAAACCTATCATCTTGTCTCTTATCATCAATGAAAGTAGTAAGTTGAAATTCTAGCCTTATCAAATCTGTGCTTGATATGTCCATGGGATAGAATTCAGCAAGTCTCATTACCTTGAGTGCATCATAAGAAGCAAATGAGTTGATTGGATTCAAAGCCGACATGCAAATAAGCAACTCCGTATTAACCTCATCAAACTGATTGTCAAGCTCTTGAATGGTTTGATCAATGACACCAAGATATACCTCTCTTCTATAACGATCATCATTTGTTTGTACTTCATAATACCGACGTGATCTTCCATGATGCTCATAAGTATCCTCCCACAAAGGAACTTGAATGTCATGTTTGTCGCAAAATAAGGTTAGCTTTGCAAGAAATTCTTCCCAACCATGAGACCTCAAGTGTTGCATTCTACTCTTTGCCAAACTAACAAGTGCCATTGCATTAAAAATATCTTGATCCCTCTTTTGCAAAGATTTGGACAACTCATTTGTATAGCCAAGAATAACAAGCATCAAGTGAAGATTGAACACAAAGTCAAATAATTCAATGGCTTGAGCAACTCCACGTATTCTTGTCCACTCATGTTTTTGTGAAGGATCTTTTCCAATAGCATCAAGTACTTCAAGGATTGTGGAATACATGCTAACATTGTGCATAATGGTTTTAAAATGAGAACCCCAACGAGTATCGCCGGGTCTAGCTAGTCCCATCTCTTGATTTAGCCCACTTCCACTTTCAATCTCACCCATTTCAAGTGCTTCCAAAACCTTTTGAGCTCTAACATCTCGAAGCATGTCATGGCACTTACAAGAAACTCCAACAATATTGAGCAAGTAAGAAACATGATCAAAGAACCACAAACATGGTTCATTTTCCTTTGCCACGGCTATAAGAACCAACTGAAGTTGATGTGCAAAACAATGGATGTAATAGGCAGAGGGTGACTCATTCATGATCCATGTTTTCAACCCATTAATCTCCCCTTTCATGTTGCTTGCCCCATCATATCCTTGCCCACGCATTTGACTAGGAGTCAAATGATGATCTTTAAGCAAAGTTTGAATTGCATCCTTAAGTGACAATGAAGTTGTATTGGCAACATGAACAACTCCAAGGAACCTCTCACATCCTCTTCCCGATTTTTCAACAAATCGTATGCAGAGAGCAAGTTGTTCTTTATGAGATGCATCACTAGACTCATCAGCTAGGATTGCATAGTGGTCATCACCAATATCTTCAATAATTCTTTTAGTTGTTTGCACCGCACAACATTCAATTATTTGATTTTGTATCTTTGGACTAGTCAAGATGCAATTCCCAGGAGCATTGTTCAAAACAAGTTTATTAACTTCTTCATCATTTTCCGAAAGCCATTTAAGAAGTTCAACAAAGTTCCCCCTATTGCTAGATTCTTCACTCTCATCATGTCCACGAAATGCCAATCCTTGGTTAAAAAGAAACCTCAAGCATCTAAGTGAATAAGTCAGCCTTGCCTTGTACATACGCAAATCCTCTTTATCCACCCTCACCATAATGTTATCAATTGATGGTTGGGGTGCCACAAATAAATTGTACTTCTCTTGAGCTTTGTTGTGAATGTTGTTAATACCACCCTCATGTTTGTCTAATGCATCAGGCTTATACCAATTTTTCCAACCACCTTTAACAAAGGCATCACCCTTAGGCCCCCCATTCGATTTGCCTTTGAACAAATAACACACAAAGCAAAATGCAGCCTCATATTTGACACTATATTCTAGCCATTTGTAGTTCTCAAACCAAACAAAGTTGAAGTGTCGATTTTTTTCTTGACTTCAAAGTTGTGTGCATATGGTTGGACTGCATTCTTTGCAATGTACCGTCTCTGAACTTCGTCTTGATCATTAACATCATAATCTGAAATAGGAATCCTTTCCCCTGGATCAGGTGGAAGCCTTTGAATATTATAGGACCTTGCATGTGGATGTTGGGGTGATGGTTGCCATGGCGCTTCATCATCAATATTAATGTCAATCTCTGCATCAGAATAGACTGGAGGTGGATCAATATCAATGCCAATCTCTGCATCCGAATGGACTGGAGGTGGATCAATATCAGGTTCAGGTTGCTCTTCGACTGCAACCTTTCTTGTTTTTTCCTCATAATTCCGGGAAAAAGACTTAATGTCACCATTCCTCTTCATCTTCAGTCCTACAATTAGAACATAATGTCAGCAAGACAGCAAAACAGCAAGACAACAGAACAAAAAATGGCACACGTCCCAGTTTTCAAACATACATTTGTTTCAGAAAAGCATCGGTTTGCTACATCAGTTTGTAGGCATACGATTCAGAGCAATAACAAGCATATGTTTCAGAGTAGCATCCGAAATACATCAGTTTGCAAACATATGATTTTCAGCAAGCATATGTTCAGAGCAGAAGCAAGCATCAGTTTGTTATATAAGATTTTCAGCAAGCATATGTTCGGAGAAGAAGCAATCAAGCATCAGTCTGCTATATATGCAAGATTCAATTTGAGAGAGCTGTAGGGGAGGCCGCCGAGCGCACTATGCTTGTTGTTCAGACAAACATGAGCGCACTATGCTTGTTGTTCAGACAAAAAATGAGCATATGTTCAGAGATGTAGGGGAGGCCGCCGTCAAAACACACCCACGAGGCCACAACCGGGGCGGGCAGCGGTGGAGCGGGAAGGACCGGAGGAGAGCAGAGCGTCGAGAGGCGGGAGCAGAACCGGAGACCGGAGCGGCGACGGCCGTCTGGTCTGGGTCGGCTCGATGGCGCCTCGGCAGGGGAGGCGCGACGGTCGATGGCCGCGACGGGAAGGACCGAAGGAGCTCCAGCGGCGGCCGCCACATGCGACAGCCCAGCGGCGATGGCCGAGCACGAGCGGGGAGCGACTGGGTGGAGGCGGGGAGCGCCAGCGGGGAGCGGCGGCGGCGGCTGAGCGAGATGCGGTTGTGTGCCTGTGCGCCTGTGCCTCTCTCTCGCTCGCTCACAGTGGAGCCCGAGAAGATGAGGTGGGCCTGGGCTCAATAGTCAACAGCCAAATTTTCTATATATATAAAAAAATCCCAGATTTTCTGGGTGTGCCACGGCACACCCGACACACCCTCTGGTTCCGCCACTACATGGTTAAGATCTTTGAGTACGTGGATTTGAGTCAGAAATTGGTTGAACATTCCGCTAATTTCCTGGCATTCTCTATGGTATTTGTAATCTCCCCTTAATGCATGGAAATATTCCTCGTTGAATCAACATACTGGCCATAAATAGCTCCCCACGTGAGGGGTTTGAGGTATTGACAAAAATATAATTATTTCTCACATAGATCCCAAACATATGTTGAGGAGGCAATGTTGTATGCCGGGGTGGTGATATTGGTATGCAACCAAATTACCGCAAGATGAGAAATACTTGGTAGATTTCCACGTATCAAAGATAGAGGGGAATGATGTTATGCAGTTTGGTCATGAGCACGTAAAACTGCATGACTCCAATGTGAAGTTTGTAAGTTGCAACTCTAAAGTAAAGATCATGTAATGAGCTTAATTCTTTGGATAAAGAATTCTACCAAACCATTTCGAGTCTAGACATTAGGACAAAGTGCTGCACTTTAATAATAGGGCCAAAATGAAGACATGTAAGGAAAAATTTGCAACGTTGTCCATTTGATTTGATTGAAATCGATGTCAGGATAATGAGCCAATGGTTTCATGTGGATAAAGCACACTTGAGACCATCATATAGATGTGTCTTTCAGAACCATGGGATACTTGAATAGTCTAGTCAATGGTTGGGAAGAACCACTTACCTTGACTTGATGCGTTCAAGGAGTCTGACTCGTTCAGCGTAGACTTTAAGGTGCGCCTTAAAATTAGATTCCCTATCTCACATGTTGTACACATAAAATATTAATATTGTTAGAATGTAGCATCATTTTAGTCATACCATGGAATTGCTAATAGTTTTGGTTTCAACCCAAATGTGAGGAGATAACTATTATATATTGCATCATTTTCTCCTTATTTTCCCACTGGATTTGCAGGACTTTTAGCAACATATCAAACACCTATTTCTCACATTTCCCCACATGATTTTTAGAGGAGCTTATCAAGATGATGGTCACTCATGCGGTGAAGCGGTTATTAGGGGGTGTTAAGACTATTGGGAGAATCCATGTTTCCCGCGTGTAGTTGTTCCTTTAGCAACCGCATGGTAGTTACTTCATGGCCGTGTCCCTGCAAACTGAAGCCTCTTAAAGGTGTCTCCCCAACTTGTATATAATGTGTGACAATCATCAATAAAGAGAATGTTGTATTCATTTTACATCCATGTCGATTCTCTCTCGTTTTATAATTTCAACAAAAACCATAACGTTGCTTGGGTTAGTCTAGCAAGCAACGAATATTCATATCAACCCTCATTATATCACTACTCACCCATGAAAAGCATAACTTAGTTGGTCAGATTCTTTGTGGTGAAAACTGCCCACCCGGGTTCAAATCTTAAATTTGCCATGGTGCCCATCGACAACGAGCTCAAGATGGTAACGGGGATGAAACATGTCAGATATTTCTTGCCCATCCCCGTCCCCGCCATAGAAACCCAAGCTCGTCCACGTCCCAAAACCATGCACATGGACCATTTCTTGCCCATCTCCGTCCTCGTCGGGTTTTCCTTACCCGTGGGGAACTCATCCTCGCGAGCGATCAACAACAACATCTGGGAATTTGGGAGAAGGCGGGGGAAGGGTGCAAATACGGCAAACATATAACATGCTGACAACACAGATGAATGAAGGTTAGAAAGAATCGGAGGAGCTCGGGTGATGGATGGAGGCGTGTGTTGGGGAACGTAGTAATTTCAAAAAAATTCCTACGCACACGCAAGATCACGGTGATGCATAGCAACGAGAGGGAAGAGTATAGTCCACGTACCCTCGTAGACCGTAAGCGGAAGCGTTAGCACAACGCAGTTGATGTAGTCGTATGTCTTCATGATCCGGCCGATCCAAGTACCGAACGCACGGCACCTCCGAGTTCAGCACACGTTCAGCTCAATGACGTCCCTCGAACTCCGATCCAGCCGAGCTTTGAGGGAGAGTTCCGTCAGCACGACGGCATGGTGACTATGTTGATGTTCTACCATCGCAGGGCTTCGCCTAAGCACCGCTACGATATTATCGAGGTGGACTATGGTGGAGAGGGGCACCGCACACGGCTAAAAGATCCAAGAGATCAATTGTTGTGTCTATGGGGTGCCCCCTGGCCACGTATATAAAGGAGTGGAGGAGGGAGAGAGGGCCGGCCCCTATGCCATGCCCTGGAGGAGTCCTACTCCCACCGGGAGTAGGATTCCTCCCCTTCCAAGTAGTAGGAGTAGGAGACAAGGAAGGGGAAGAGGGAAGAGAAGGAAGGAAGGGGCGCCACCCCTCCCCCTAGTCCAATTCAGACTAGTAATTGGGGGGGGGGGGCACGCGGCCTGCCCCTCTCTCTCTCCCCTAAAGCCCAATAAGACCCATATACTTCTTTCCCCGTATTCCCGTAACTCCCCGGTACTCCGAAAAATACCCGAACCACTCGGAACCTTTCCGATGTCCGAATATAGTCGTCCAATATATCGATCTTTACATCTCGGCCATTTCGAGACTCCTCGTCATGTCCCCAATCTCATCCGGGACTTCGAACTACGTTCGGTACATCAAAACACATAAACTCATAATATAACCATCATCGAACTTTAAGCGTGCGGACCCTATAGGTTCGAGAACTATGTAGACATGACCGAGACATGTCTCCGGTCAATAACCAATAGCGGAACCTGGATGCGCATATTGGCTCCTACATATTCTACGAAGATCTTTATCGGTCAAACCGCATATCAACATACGTTGTTCCCTTTGTCATCGATATGTTACTTGCCCGAGATTCAATCGTCGGTATCTCAATACCTAGTTCAATCTCGTTACTGGAAAGTCTCTTTACTCGTTCCATAACACATCATCCCGCAACTAACTCATTAGTTGCAATGCTTGCAAGGCTTAAGTGATGTGTATTACCGAGTGGGCCCAGAGATACCTCTCCGACAATCGGAGTGACAAATCCTAATCTCGAAATACGCCAACCCAACAAGTACCTTCGGAGACACCTGTAGAGCACCTTTATAATCACCCAGTTATGTTGTGATGTTTGGTAGCACACAAAGTGTTCCTCTGGTAAACGGGAGTTGCATAATCTCATAGTCATAGGAACATGTATAAGTCATGAAGAAAGCAATAGCAACAAACTAAACGATCAAGTTCTAAGCTAACGGAATGTGTCGGTGTCAAAACCGGCGGATCTCGGGTAGGGGGACACGATGTTTACCCAGATTCGGGCCCTCTTGATGGAGGTAATACCCTGCGTCCTGCTTGATTTTTCTTGATGATATGAGTATTACAAGATTTGATCTACCACGAGATCCTAGAGGCTAAACCCTAGAAGCTAGCCTATGGTATGATTGTATGTTGTCCTGCGGACTAAACCCTCTGGTTTATATAGACACCGGAGGGGGCTAGGGTTACACAGGGTCGGTTACAAGGGAGGAGATCTCCATATCCGTATTGCCTATCTTGCCTTCCACGCCAAGGAGAGTCCCATCCGGACACGGGACGAGGTCTTCAATCTTGTATCTTCATAGTTCAATAGTCCGGCCAAAGGATATAGTACGGCTGTCCGGAGACCCCATAATCCAGGACTCCCTCAGTAGCCCCTGAACCAGGCTTCCATGACGATGAGTCCGACGCGCAGTATTGTCTTCGGCATTGCAAGGCGGGTTCCTCCTTCGAATACTCCATAGAAGATTTTGAACACCAGAATAGCGTCCGGCTCTGCAACACAGGTTCCACATACTACTGCAGAGAGAATAATATTTGCACAAATCTGATTTGCTGACGCATTCTGACAGCACGATGTTATGTCATGGCTCAGTCATTATTCGAACCGTTTTTCTAAACCAGCACCGCACATAACATGGGGCGGTTTTCTCGACACGTCTTGTCAAAGCAGAGATCGTGTTCCCCTTATTACGGGATTCTCATCAATACGGACGTGGGTAACCCAACCGCGCCATCAATTACGGCGCCTGGGGAATAAGCGGTTTTACCAGGCAAGTGGGGAGACGCATCGCCTCTTCCGCCCTTATAAAGGGACAAGGACTCACTCTTTTCACCCACGCCTTCTTCCTCCTTGCTTACCCATTCCCGCACACTCGAGCTCTAGCGCCCAAGCTCGCGTTCTTCTTCTCAAACCACTCCAAGCATGTCCGGAGCAGGAGGCAAGTGGATGGTCTCCTCCGTCACGGAGGAGAACATCAAAAAGTTATGGGAAGCCGGATATCTGGCCGCGGATATCGCGCACTGGCTGCCAAATGCGGGGCAGATCATCCCAACGCTCGAACCCCATGAGAGGGTAGTTTTTCTTACCCATTTTGTCCGCGGACTGGGATTTCCCCTCCACCCGTTTGTCCGCGGGCTCATGTTCTACTATGGGCTGGATTTTCATGATTTGGCCCCCAATTTCATCCTCAACATCTCGACGTTTATCGTCGTGTGCGAGGCCTTCCTCTGCATCAGGCCCCACTTCGGCCTATGGCTGAAAACCTTCAACGTTAAACTGAAGGTGGTGGGTGGCCAGCAAGCAGAGTGCGGAGGCGCCATGGTGGGCAAGATACCTAATGTCACCTGGCTTGAGGGCACCTATGTGGATACCATAAAGGGGTGGCAATCGGGGTGGTTCTATATCACCGAGCTGCGCGACTCCAACTGGGTGGTGGCCCCCAAATTTCGATCCGGAATCCCCACGCTGCTCACCTCTTGGAAAGAGAAGGGCCTGTCCTGGGGTTCTTCAGTAGAGTTGACCGGACTCCAGACCCGCATCCAAAACATGACGAGCAAGAAAATCAAGCTCGTCAATGTGGTCCAGGTCATGCTCTTCCGCCGGATCCTCCCGTGTCAACGACGGGCATTCAATTTGTGGGAGTTCGACTCGGCCAAGCACCAGACGCTGTGAGAGCTCTATGAAACAACGCACGAGGATGTCTGGAGGGTGCTGTTCAAGGGCGGCGAGATTCCTCCTTCCCTCACCGAGGACCGCGGACTCAGCGCAAAGCGCCGCGCCAATCCGGTAAGTTTTTATATCTCTCAGGGTATTTATTTGCCCCGGTTTAGTCATATGCAGGATCTAATCTTCTATGCCATTAACAGGACTGGATAAAGACAGCGGAGCAGCTTGATTGTCCAGCCCCCCTGCCCGAAGATCCTGCAAGCGCTCTCCTAACGGAGATGTTGACTCCGGCACCTTACGAGGTGCCGGTGAAGAAGACCAAGAAGAAGGTCGTGGGGACTCGAAAGGGTCTCCGGTGCAAGGTTGTATCGGACTCATCGTACGATGACTCCGACGCACCCTCCTCCCATGAATACGAGGAGGAGGAAGAGGAAAGGCCCCCCCCCCAGCCGGGGAAGACAAGAAAAGGAAGGCCAACCCAACCGGGGAGGCCGAAGGGTCCAAGAAGGGCAAGACCCTTCCTCCGGACTGCGCCACGACGGCCGCCTACAGCGGCGACGAGTGGCTACCCAGGGTCAAGCGCCTGGCGAAGTCGTAAGTGTCCGGAAACCATAGTAATTCATGGTATGTTTTACTGCACTGCTTCTTCTCATGCCGAACATGATTATGCAGTCCGTCCCGAGCTCCTCTCGACGTAACTTCATCGAGCGGTTCGTTGGACTCTTCGGATATGAACAGCGGTTCTCTTCCGACCGCCTCCACTCCTTGCCCTGCGGACAATGTCGAGGTGTTGTCTCAATAGACACCGGGCCAAGGGGAGGCAGTCCTGGGGGCGCCTCGAGGCGACCTTCCGGACCCTCGGTGCAAAGGGAGCCGGACTCCCATGGGCTCCAGGTTCGGCCCCCAGCCAAACACTGCACCAGAATCTTCAGTGGGTCCGGACTCCGACGGGCGACCCCCCGTTAAGTGGGGCAAGCCACCCATGCCGGTGTCCTCTGTCTATCCAGAGGCACCGGACAACTTGCTGTAAGCGCTTCACGGCGCTTCCATCGACGAAGAGCACCGTACTATCATGAGTACGGTGATCGAGAAAGTTCATACCGCCAAAAATGGACTGACTGAAGCTTGCGCCAGCCTCCTAGCAGGCTTTGAGGTAAGCAATGAAGATATAGGGAAATATGCCCGCATGGATACTAGCCCCTGATGCTCTGTTCGGCGTTCGGAAAGAAAGGCCGGATAGAGGATCGAATGATAACTCAGGAGTCTAATCAGAAAAATGTCTATGTGTATGTGCAGGCTTCACTGTTGGCCGCTGCCGCACGTACTGCGGAGGTCTCTGCGCTGAGGCAGGACCTGGAGCGGTCCGAGGATGAGCTCGGCCGTACCAAGAGGCAGCTCGAGGAGAGCAAAGGTATGCAATACCCGTGTCTATATAGTCAAAAAGAAATTCGGGTGTAAAGTAATAGGATCATCATGGATTTGCCAGGGGCCACGACCGAAGTGCCAACCCTGAGGAAGGCGTTGTCCGAGGTCGAAGACAAAGTGGCCAAGGAGTGCGTTGAACGGGAGAAGCAAGAAGCCCGAGTAGGCGAGGTGCAGCAAGAGCTCGAGGCTCTCGCCAAAAAGCACGAGTCCTTGGACCTTGACTCTAAGATGCGAGAGTCCGAGCTCGCGTAGGCGCTTGAAAGCGTCCGGAGCGCCAAGGCCGGAGCCCACAAGCCCTCCAGGAGATTGACGCGGTGAAGAAGATAGCAGCAGGTAAGGCATTCATTATGCAAAGCAAGCACGTGAAGGAGACTTTCCTTTTTCTTACCCGAGTTCAGAGCTCTCCAGGAGCGTTTGCAGATCTTCCCCGTAGTGTACTGGATGCCGCGGAGTTTTATCGAGCAGAGGAGGGGAGCTCGCCGGAGAAGTTGTTCTGGTCTCAGTATACTGGGACCGAACACCCCGTGCCCTTGAGAGACCAGCTGAAGCAGTTGGTCGAGCTTCACAAGGCGGCCGAACAAGCCATGAGGGGCCTTATAGTCCGGATGTGGCCTGGCGAGCCCCTGTTTGGCAGCTATTTCGGTCTGGTAAGGCAGCTCGTCGACGCCTGCCCACGGCTTGAAGTCATAAAGCGATCCGTCTGCATCGAGGGTGCGCGCATGGCTTTTGCCCGGGCGAATGTGCACTGGGCGAAGCTGGACGCCGTGAAGCTGGTAAAGGAGGGGCGCTGGAGGGCAAGGAGCATCGCTGCCTCGAGATGTACTATGAGAGTGTACTGAAGGGTTCCCGCCTTGTGGCGGATGAGTGTGCCAAGGATGTAATTTTTGAATGAACATGCTCATGTGATCCTGTAATATGAAACGAGTTCATTTGCGCCATGCAACACTTTTTTTAATTTAAAATATTACCTTCTGTGTGGCCGTTTATAAAATCTGAGAGTTGGCCAGTCGTCGGCTTCTGCCCCCATGTAACTAGTACTGGGGTGTTCGGGATAAATCTGAGCACTCTTTTTCCCAATTTTGGGTCCTTCAAGGGAGGTGTTCAGCGCAACGAACCAGGCAATCAGACTATAATGCTTTATCACTCTCACTTAGCCATAGAAGTCTACAATTTTAAATTTTGGCGAAGCCCCTGGTATTCGGAAGGCCGAATTTGGGGCGCTATACACGCCGAAGCCGGACAAGGCCGACTCCTCGCCCGAAGCAGAAAAAGTCTTTAAGGACTTGAGACCTCTCGAACAGCGACCAGTCTCTTGCCTTATCATGACAGTCAGTCTTCGGCTTTCTCTACTGAGGTGCTCGTCCGGAAGAATCAGGACACAATCGCAGTAGTTCGCCCACCGCTACCTTAGCCGATATAACGGAACGTAAGGTACCAAAGCATGGGAGCCGGGCAAACCCAACTATTGACCCAAGACATGATTCGGAGTTGATGCATATAATGCTATAAGTTCGGGGTGCCGCACTGTCGAAAGTGTTCGGACTTCTCGCGCCATATTATGGGGTAAACGAAAGCCCCTAGTGTACTGACCGTACCTGAATTGACGGGTGCAGATTGTCGTAAATGGACATAAAGGAAGAAAAAAAGGAAGAATGAATAATGCAATAATAGACTAATGTTATGCATTGTTATTTAAATAATACGTCGAAGCGTACTGGTACAGGTAGTGCAATAAGCAGAAAGTAGGACTATTCAAAATTTCCTATCCAAGGGCAAGCTGCGTATAGAAAGTGGGTATTATTATTAGAGACCACTTGGGGGTTCCCGTGTACATCTTAGCTTCTTGCCGCCTTGGTTGTTCCTTCCCATAATGTGTCCGGCAATCATACTGCCGGAAAGGGCTTCCAGAGAGTTAGGCCCTGAAAGAGAAAAGAAATGATAAAGATATACAGCCCCTAGGGCGGTTAAGCCGCATTACGGGACGTGCCTTGATCGTGCCCCTGCCTATGTCCATGGTATTTTCAGTGCGTAATTATGTACGCACGGCACGGATTTCGTCGATTGACTGGGACTGGGACGGGGGCCGAATTGCTAGGCGAGCTCTGAACGTGCCTGGCGATCCCGTTGCAGTTTACTCCGGACACGCTTGAAGGTGTTCGGGGGCTGTATCGCCGAATTGGTGGCTTGCCTTGAAAGGCTGCTTTGTGCTTCTGCTGCGAGGGCCGCAGTGTGCTCTTTCATGCGGAGCGCGCGTTCTGTGTTTCCATTCACTGTTATGACCCCCCGAGGTCCTGGCATCTTGAGCTTTAGGTATGCATAATGCAGTACTGCATTGAATTTTGCAAATGTAGTTCTTTCGAGCAGTGCATGATAGCCACTGCGAAACAGGACGATGTCAAAGATTAACTCCTCACTTCGGAAGTTGTCCGGTGATCCAAAGACTACTTCCAGTGTAATTGAGCCCTTGCAATGGGCCTCTACACCTGGGATGACGCCTTTAAAGGTGGTTTTGGTGGGTTTGATCCTCAAGGGATCGATACCCATTTTTCGCACTGTATCCTGATAGAGTAGGTTCAGGCTGCTGCCACCGTCCATAAGGACTCGAGTGAGATGAAATCCGTCGATGATGGGGTCTAGGACCAGTGCGGCAGATCCGCTGTGATGGATACTAGTGGGGTGATCCCTGCGATCAAAGGTGATCGGGCAAGCAGACCATGGGTTGAACTTTGGGGCGACGGGCTCCATCGCATAGACGTCCCTTAGTGCACGCTTCCACTCCCTCTTGGGAATGTGGGTTGCGTATATCATGTTCACCGTCTTCACTTGTGGGGGGGAACCCCTTCTGTCCTCCCGTGTTCGGCGGCCGGGGCTCTTCCTCGTCATCACCATGCAGCCCCTTGTCCTTGTTTTTGGCATTTAACTTGTCGGCCTGCTTGAACACCCAATATTCTCTGTTGGTGTGATTGGCTGGCTTGTCGGGGGTGCCGTGGATTTGACATGAGCGATCCAGTATGCGATCCAAACTGGACGGAGCCAGAGTACTTCTTTTAAATGGCTTTTTCCGCTGACCGGATCTAGAACCTCTGAATTCAGCATTGACTGCCGTATCCTCGGTGTTATCGCCGTTATTGCGGCGCTTTGGTCTGTTACGATGTTGTCTGCCGTTGGCATCTTTGGTATCCGAAGTGCCTGGATTCCTCGATGTGTTATTGCTGCGAGCCAGCTAGCTATCCTCGCCCGCGCAAAAGCGGGTCATGAGTGTCGTGAGGGTTGCCATAGACTTCGGCTTCTCCTGGCCAAGGTGGCAGGCAAGCCACTCGTCACGGATGTTGTGCTTGAATGCCGCGAGGGCCTCTGCATCCGGACAGTCGACAATTTGGTTTTTCTTAGTCAGGAACCAAGTCCAGAATTGTCTGGCCGATTCCCCTGGCTGCTGAGTTATATGGCTCAAGTCATCAGCATCCGGTGGTCGCACATAAGTGCCCTAGAAGTTGTCAAGGAATGCGTCTTCCAGATCCTCCCAACTGCCGACGAAGTCTGCTGGCAAGCTATTCAGCCAATGCCGAGCTAGTCCTTTGATTTTTAGTGGGAGGTACTTGATGGCGTGTAGATCATCACCACGAGCCATGTGGATGTGAAGGAGGAAATCCTCAATCCATACGGCGGGATCTGTTGTACCATCATATGATTCGATATTTATGGGTTTGAAACCCTCCAGGAATTCGTGATCCATAACTTCATCAGTGAAGCATGGGGGGTGTGCGGCGCCTCTGTGCCGGGCTATATCCCGACGTAGTTCATATGAATCTTGTCTGCTATATTTGGCCCGGCCGGATTTGCTTTTGGCGTATCCGGTGCGACGATCATCGTCCTGTGTTGGCGCGCGTGCCCGTGACCCGTATATTGACCTTGCAAGTTTTGCCTTACTGTCCAATACGTCTCGCAGGTCCTGTGTGTTGCCCCGAGCCTTGGTATTTTGGATTGGGTGGCGGCGGGGTGCAGGCTGAACTTCAGGCTGAAACGCCTCTTTGGCTCGGCCACGTATTGGCCGGTCAGCCGCATCGTACACTGGTGCATGTGGTTTCAATGCTTCCTCCTCGAGGTGAGGTAGCAACCTGCGTTTTGGGTAACTCTTGGAGGGGCGCTCGAGTTCGTATTCCTCGGCCGCAAGGACTTCGGTCCATCTGTCTGCTAGCAAGTCTTGATCATCTTGAAGCCGTTGTTGCTTTTTCTACAGGCTATTTGCTGTAGCCATAAGCCGGCGCTTGAAGCACTCCTGTTCGACGGGGTCCTCAGGCACGATAAATTCTTCCTCGCCGAGGCTCCCCTCATCTTCGGAGAGAGGCATGTAATTGTCCTCCTCTGGTTCTCCATCTGTTGCCTGCTCAGGAGGGCTGGCTTGTTCATCCTTCGGCTCTACATCGTGCTGGAGGGGATTGTGATTGTCTTCGGCACTATCCGGAGTGTTATTATCTCCTGTGTCGGTATCACTACTTTTGTTGTGGCTGGACTTAGAGCGGCGCCGCTGACGTCGGCGCTTGGGTTGCTTCTTGGAGGGGTCATCCTCCGCTGTCTCGTCGCCATTGCATTCTTTAGGGGTGTCCACCGTATATATGTCGTATGATGATGTAGCCTCTAGAGCATATTTCCTTCAGTCTCCCACTTGCACTAGAGTCAATAATCTAGTTCACATCTTTATGTGATTAGTTCACATCTCCATGTGAATAATACCCAAGGGGTGAAGGAAATATGCCCTAGAGGAAATAATAAAGTTATTATTTATTTCCTTACATCATGATAAATGTTTATTATCCATGCTAGAATTGTATTAACCGGAAACATGATACATGTGTGAATACATAGACAAACAGAGTGTCACTAGTATGCCTCTACTTGACTAGCTCGTTGATCAAAGATGGTTATGTTTCCTAGACATAGACAAAGAGTTGGCATTGATTACCGGGATCACATCATTAGGAGAATGATGTGATTAACTTGACCCATTCCATTAGCTTAGCACTTGATCATTTAGTTTGTTGCTATTGCTTTCTTCATGACTTATACATGTTCCTATGACTATGAGATTATGCAACTCCCGTTTACCGGAGGAACACTTTGTGTGCTACCAAACGTCACAACATAACTGGGTGATTATAAAGGTGCTCTACGGGTGTCTCCGAAGGTACTTGTTGGGTTGGCGTATTTCGAGATTATGATTTGTCACTCCGATTGAGGTATCTCTAGGCCCACTCGGTAATACACATCACTTAAGCCTTGCAAGCATTGCAACTAATGAGTTAGTTGCGGGATGATGTGTTACGAAACGAGTAAAGAGACTTGCCGGTAACGAGATTGAACTAGGTATTGAGATACCGACGATCGAATCTCGGGCAAGTAACATACCGATGACAAAGGGAACAAACATATGTTGTTATGCGTTTTGACCGATAAAGATCTTCGTAGAATATGTAGGAGCCAATATGAGCATCCAGGTTCCCCTATTGGTTATTGAACGGAGATGTGTCTCGGTCATGTCTACATAGTTCTCGAACCCGTAGGGTCCGCACGCTTAAAGTTCGATGACGGTTATATTATGAGTTTATGTGTTTTGATGTAACGAAGGTAGTTCGGAGTCCCGGATGTGATCACAGACATGATGAGGAGTCTCTAAATGGTCGAGATATAAAGATTGATATATTGGACGACTATATTCGGACACCGGAATGGTTCCGGGGGTTATCGGATATATACCGGAGTACCGGGGGGTTACCGGAACCCCCCGGAGGTTATTGGGCCTCATGGGCCCAATTGGTGGAAGAGGAGAGGCGGCCAAGGGGCAGCCGCGCGCCCCTCCCCTCCCAAGTCCGAATTGGACATGGAAGGGGGGCTGCGCCCCCCCTTTCCTTTCTTCCTCTTTCTCCTTCCCTCTCCTCTCCTACTCCAACATAGAAGGGGGGAGTCCTACTCCTGGTGCGAGTAGGACTCGTCATGGGGCACGCCAAGGGTGGCCGCCCCCTCCCCCTCCTCCACTCCTTTATATACGGGGAGGGAGGCACCCCCTAGAGACACAACAACCAATCCCTTGGATCTCTTAGCCGTGTGCGGTGCCCCCCTCCACCATAATTGACCTCGGTCATATTGTAGCAATGCTTAGGTGAAGCCCTGCGTCGGTAGAACATCATCATCATCACCACGCCGTCGTGCTGGCGGAACTCTCCCTCAAAGCTCAGCTGGATCGGAGTTCGAGGGACGTCATCGAGTTGAACGTGTGCAGAACTCAGAGGTGTCGTGCGTTCGGTACTTGATCTGTCGGATCGTGAAGACGTATGACTACATCAACCGCATTGTGCTAATGCTTCCGCTTTCGGTCTATGAGGGTACGTGGACACACTCTCCCCTCTCGTTGCTATGCATCACCATGATCTTGCGTGTGCGTAGGAAAATGTTTGAAATTACTACGTTCCCCAACCGTGGCATCCGAGCCAGGTTTTATGCGTTGATGTTATATGCACGAGTAAAACACAAGTGAGTTGTGGGCGATACAAGTCATGCTGCTTACCAGCATGTCATACTTTGGTTCGGTGGTATTGTTCGATGAAGCGGCCCGGACCGACATTACGCGTACGCTTACGCGAGACTGGTTCTACCGACGTGCTTTGCACACAGGTGGCTGGCGGGTGTCAGTTTATCCAACTTTAGTTGAACCGAGTATGGCTACGCCCGGTCCTTGAGAAGGTTTAAACAACACTAACTTGACGAACTACCATTGTGGTTTTGATCCGTAGGTAAGAACGGTTCTTGCTCAGCCCATAGCAGCCACGTAAAACTTGCAACAACAAAGTAGAGGACGTCTAACTTGTTTTTGCAGGGCATGTTGTGATGTGATATGGTGAAGACGTAATGAGATATAATTTTTTGTATAAGATGATCATGTTTTGTTGAAGTTATCGGCAACTGGAAGAAGCCTTATGGTTGTCTCTTTATTGCATAAGATGAAGTGCCAAATAATTACTTTACTTTATCGCTATGCGATAGAAATAGTTGCAACAGCAATAGTTGGTGAGATGATCATGTGACGACACGTTGATAGAAATCAAGATGATGGAGATCATGGTGTCATGCCGGTAACAATAGAGATCATGACGGTAGTTTGGAGATGGAGATCAAAGGAGCAAGATGATCATGGCCATATCATGTCACATATATTGATTGCATGTGATGTTTATCTTTTATGCATCTTATTTTGCTTTGAATTGACGGTAGCATTATAAGATGATCTCTCAATAAATTTTAAGATAAAAGTGTTCTCCCTGAGTATGCATCGTTGCCAAAGTTCGTCGTGCCCAGACACCACGTGATGATCGAGTGTGATAAGCTCTACGTCCGTCTACAACGGGTGCAAGCTAGTTTTGCACACGCGGAATACTCAGGTTAAACTTGACGAGCCTAGCATATGCAGATATGGCCTCGGAACACTGAGACCGAAAGGTCGAGCATGAATCATATAGTAGATATGATCAACATAGTGATGTTCACCATTGAAAACTACTCCATTTCACGTGATGATCGGTTATGGATTAGTTTATTTGGATCACGTGATCACTTAGATGATTAGAGGGATGTCTATCTAAGTGGGAGTTCTTAAGTAATATGATTAATTGAACTTAAATTTATCATGAACTTAGTCCTGATAGTATTTGCATATCTATGTTGTAGATAAATAGCTCGCACATAGCTTCCCCGTTTATTTTTGATATGTTCCTAGAGAAAAATAAATTGAAAGATGTTAGTAGAAATGATGGGGGTTGGATCCGTGATCTGAGGATTATCCTCATTGCTGCACAAAAGAATTATGTCCTTGATGCACCCCTAGGTGACGGACCTATTGCAGGAGCATATGCAGACGTTATGAACGTTTGGCAAAGCTCGGTATGATGACTACTTGATAGTTTAGTGCACCATGCTTTACGTCTTAGAAACCAGGACTTCAAAAATGTTTTGAACGCCACGGAGCATATAAGATGTTCCAAGAGTTGAAATTAGTATTTCATACTCATGCCCGTGTCGAGAGGTATGAGACCTCTGACATTACTTTGCCTACAAGATGGAGGAGAATAGCTCAACCAGTAAGCATGTGCTCAGATTGTCTGAGTACTACAATCACTTGAATCAAGTGGGAGTTAATCTTCCAGATAAGATAGTGATTGACAGAGTTCTCTAGTCACTATCACCAAGTTGCTAGAACTTCGTGGTGAACTATAATATGCAAGGGATAACGGAAACGATTGCCAAGCTCTTCGTGATGCTGAAATCGACGAAGGTAGAAATCAAGAAAAGCATCAAGTGTTGATGGTTAACAAGACCACTAGTTTCAAGAAAAGGGGAAAGGGAAGAAGGGGAACTTCAAGAAGAACGGCAAGCAAGTTGCTGCTCAAGTGAACAATGCCCAAGTCTGGACCTAAGCCCGAGACTAAGTGCTTTTACTGCAAAGGGACTAGCCACAGGTAGCGGAACTGCCCCAAGTATTCTGCGGATAAGAAGGATGGCAAAGTGAACAAAGGTATATTGGATATACATGTTATTGATGTGTACTTTACTAGTATTTATAGCAACCCCTCGGTATTTGATACTAGTTCAGTTGCTAAGAGTAGTAACTTGAAACAGGAGTTGCAGAATGAATAGAGACTAGTTAAGGGTGAAGTAACGATGTGTGTTGGAAGTAGTTCCGAGAATGATATGATCATCGTCGCATACTCCCTATACTTTCGGGATTTGTGTTGAACCTAAATAAGTGTTATTTGGTGTTTGCGTTGAGCATGAATATGATTTGATCATGTTTATTGCAATACGGTTATTCATTTAAGTTAGAGAATAATTGTTATTCTGTTTACATGAATAAAACCTTCTATGGTTATACACCCAATGAAAATGGTTTGTTGAATCTCGATCATAGAGATACACATATTCATAATATTGAAGCCAAAAGATGCAAAGTTAATAATGATAGTGCAACTTATTTGTGGCACTACCGTTTAGGTCATATTGGTGTAAAGCACATGAAGAAAATCCATGCTTATGGGCTTTTGGAATCACTTGATTATGAATCAGTTGATGCTTGCGAACCATGCCTCATGGGCAAAGATGACTAAGACTCCGTTCTCCGGAACAATGGAGCGAGCAACTGACTTATTGGATATAATACATACTGATGTATGAGGTCCGATGAGTGTTGAGGCTTGCGGCGGGTATCGTTATTTTCTGACCTTCACAGATGATTTGAGCAGATATGGGTATATCTACTTGAAGAAACATAAGTCTGAAACATTTGAAAAGTTCAAATAATTTTAGAGTGAAGTGGAAAATCATCGTAACAACAAAATAAAGTTTCTACGATCTGATCGTAGAGGCGAATATTTGAGTTATGAGTTTGGTCTTAAATTAAAACAATGTGGAATATTTCACAAACTCATGCCACCTGGAACACCACAGCATAATGGTGTGTCCAAACGTCGTAATCATACTTTACTAGATATGGTGCGATCTATGATGTCTCTTACTGATTTACCGCTATCATTTTGGGGTTATGCATTAGAGACAGCTGCATTCACATTAAAAAGGGCACCATCTCAATCCATTGAGATGACACCATATGAACTGTGGTTTAGCAAGAAACCTAAGCTATCGTTTCTTAAAGTTTGGGGTTGCAATGCTTATGTGAAAAAGTTTCATCTTGATAAGCTGATACGTCTCCAACGTATCTATAATTTTTGATTGCTCCATGCAATATTATCTACTGTTTTGTACAATATTGGGCTTTATTATCCATTTTTATATTATTTTTGGGACTAACCTATTAACTGGAGGGCCAGCCCAGATTTGCTGTTTTTTGCCTATTTCAGTGTTTCAAAGAAAAGGAATATCAAACGGAGTTGAAACGGAACGAAATCAACTGGAGAAGTTATTTTTGGAAGGAAAGCTACCAGATGGACTTGGACCCCGCGTCAGGAGAGAAGGGAGGAGCTCACGAGGGTGGGGGCGCCCCCCAGGGCGCGCCCCCTGCCTCGTGGCCCCCCCTTCGGTCCACCGACGTACTTCTTCCGCCTATATATCTCCATATACCCTAAAAACATCCGTGAGCACAATAGATCGGGAGTTCCACCGCCAGAAGCATCTGTAGCCACCGAAAACCAATCTAGACCCGTTTCGGCACCCTGCCGGAGGGGGGTCCAGTGGCCATCTTCATCATCCCGGCGCTCTCCATGACGAGGAGGGAGTAATTCTCCCTCGGGTCTGAGGGTATGTACCAGCAGCTATGTGTTTGATCTCTCTCTCTCTCTCGTGTTCTTGAGGTGGTACGATCTTGATGTATCGTGAGCTTTGCTATTATAGTTGGATCTCATGTTTCTCCTCCCCCTCAACTCTCTTGTAATGGATTGAGTTTCCCCTTTGAAGTTATATTATTGGATTGAGTCTTTAAAGATTTGAGAACACTTGATGTATGTCTTGCTGTGCGTATCTGTGGTGACAATGGGATACCACATGATTCACTTGATGTATGTTTTGGTGATCAACTTGCGGGTTCCGCCCATGAACCTATGCATAGGGGTTGGTACACGTTTTCATCATGATTCTCCGGTAGAAACTTTGGGGCACTCTTTGAGGTCCTTTGTGTTGGTTGAACAGATGAATCTGAGATTGTGTGATGCATATCGTATAATCATACCCACGGATACTTGAGGTGACATTGGAGTATCTAGGTGACATTAGGGTTTTGATTGATTTGTGTCTTAAGGTGTTATTCTAGTACGAACTCTAGGGCTGTTTGTGACACTTATAGGAATAGCCCAACGGATTGATTGGAAAGAATAACTTTGAGGTGCTTTCGTACCCTACCATAATCTCTTCGTTTGTTCTCTGCTATTAGTGACTTTGGAGTGACTCTTTGTTGCATGTTGAGGGATAGTTATGTGATCCAATTATGTTAGTATTGTTGAGGGAACTTACACTAGTGAAAGTATGAACCCTAGGCCTTATTTCCTATCATTGCAATACTGTTTACGCTCACTTTTATAATTAGTTACCTTGCTGTTTTTATATTTTAAGATTACAAAAACCTTTATCTACCATCCATATACCACTTGTATCACCATCTCTTCGCCGAACTAGTGCACCTATACAATTTACCATTGTATTGGGTATGTTGGGGACACAAGAGACTCTTTGTTATTTGGTTGCAGGGTTGCTTGAGAGAGACCATCTTCATCCTACGCCTCCTACGGATTGATAAACCTTAGGTCATCCACTTGAGGGAAATTTGCTACTGTCCTACAAACCTCTGCACTTGGAGGCCCAACAACGTCTACAAGAAGAAGGTTGTGTAGTAGACATCAAGCTCTTTTCTGGCGCCGTTCCCGGGGAGGTGAGTGCTTGAAGGTATATCTTTAGATCTTGCAATCGAGTCTTTTAGTTTCTTGTTTTAGCACTAGTTTAGTTTATAAAAGAAAACTATAAAAAATGGAATTGAGTTTGTCTCATACGCTTCATCTTTTTAATATCTTTCGTGAGTATGATGGAAAGGAAAATTGTGCTCAAATACTTGAAGAAGAATTACATAGAATGTTTGACACTAAATATTTGAGTGATGAGCATGATTGCAATGTTGTTAGTATGAATTCCTTGAATATCTATGATGCTAATGATATGCAAAGCCACAAGCTTGGGGAAGCTATGTTTGATGAAGATGATATTTTTTGTTCCCCAAGCTTTGATGAGCAAATTTACTATGATGAAAGCATGCCTCCTATCTATGATGATTATTGTGATGACACGTATGCTTTAAAGAATAACGATAACCATGAAACTTGTCATCTTGATCTTAATTTTCAATCACATGATAGTTATTTTGTTGAGTTTGCTCCCACTATTATTCATGAGAAGCATTTTGCTTATGTGGAGAGTAGTAAATTTTCTATGCTTGTAGATCATGAAAAGAATGCTTTAGGTGCTGGTTATATTGTTGAATTCATTCATGATTCTACTAAAAATTATTATGAGGGAGGAACATATGCTTATAGGAATTGCAATAATATCAAGTTTCCTCTCTATGTGCTTAAAATATTGAAGCTATGCTTGTTTTACCTTCCTATGCAAGTTGATTCTTGTTCCCACAAGTTGTTTGCTCACAAAATCCCTATGCATAGGAAGTGTGTTAGACTTAAATGTGTTAGTCATATTCTTCATGATGCTCTCTTTATGTTTCAATTCTTATCTTTATGTGAGCATCGTTGAAATCATCATGCCTAGCTAGGGGCGTTAAACGATAGCGCTTGTTGGGAGGCAACCCAATTTTATTTTAGTTCCTTGCTTTTTGTTCCTGTTTAGTAATAAATAATTCATCTAGCCTCTGTTTAGATGTGGTTTTTTGTTTTAATTAGTGTTTGTGCCAAGTAGAACCTTTGGGAAGACTTGGGGAAAGTCTTGTTGGTCATGCTGTAAAAAACAGAAACATTAGCGCTCACGAGAATTGCTGCAATTTTTAATTGGAGAGTGCTATTTAGTTAATTATTTTTTAATATGATTAGTAGATAAATTCCTCAGTTCCAGAAATTTATTTGAGAATTTTATGAGTTCCAGAAGTATATATTTGATCCAGATTACTACAGACTGTTCTGTTTTTGACAGATTCTGTTTTCATGTGTTGTTTACTTATTTTGATGAATATATGGCTAGTAAAATAGTTTATAAACCATAGAGAAGTTGGAATACAGTAGGTTTAAAACCAATATAAATAAATAATGAGTTCATTACAGTACCTTGAAGTGGTGATTTATTTTTGACACTAACGGAGCTTACGAGTTTTCTGTTAAGTTTTGTGGTGTGAAGTTTTCAAGTTTTGGGTAAAGATTCGATGGACTATGGAATAAGGAGTGGAAAGAGCCTAAGCTTGGGGATTCCCAAGGCACCCCAAGGTAATATTCAAGGATATCTAAGAGCCTAAGCTTGGGGATGCCCCGGAAGGCATCCCCTCTTTCGTCTACTTCCATCGGTAACTTTACTTGGAGCTATATTTTTATTTACCACATGATATGTGTTTTGCTTGGAGCGTCAATTTATTTTGTTAGGATTTTCTTGATTTTATTTAGAACATTGTTTTGCATCTTTTATTTCAATAAAAGTGGCATTGATAGCCTTTACTACGCCTATTTTACAAGTCTTCAAGTTGCTGTTTGAAAACAGAAAGTTCACCGCTGTTGCAATAATTCCCTAGAAAATTCAGAATTTGATAAAATGTTGAAACCTTTTTAATATTAAGCTTTGATAAATTTAATACAGTGGGAATTTTCTTTCATAATTTTTGGAGCTAGGGAAGTATGGATGTTGCTGCATTATTTACAGACTATCCTGTTTAGGCAGATTGCTGCTATGTTTGCATTGTTTGCATATGTTTGCTTCTTTAATGATTCTATTTGAGGATAGGACTATTAAATATGCAGAGGCATTTAGTATGCAATGTTGAATAATAATTTTAGGGATTGCTACAGTAGAGTATGATAAGGTTTTGGCAATGGTTTATACTAACTTATCTCACGAGTCCTTGTTGAGTTTTGTGTTGATGAAGATTTTGAGATTTAGGGAGACCGTGATATGAGAGAAATTAAGGAGACACAAAATCTCAAGCTTGGGGATGCCCAAGGCACCCCAAGATAATATTTCAAGAAGTCTCAAGCATCTAAGCTTGGGGATGCCCCGGTTGGCATCCCACCTTTCTTCTTCAACAACTATCGGTTAGTTTCGGTTGATCCTAAGTTTTTGCTTCTTCACATGATGTTTTCCATTCTTACAATGTAATTTTATTTTGCTTTGCTTGCTGTTTGAATAAAATACCAAGATATGAAATTCTTAAATGTTAGAGAGTCTTCACATAGTTGCATAATTATTCGACTACTCATTGATCTTCACTTATATCTTTCGGAGTAGTTTGTCATTTGCTCTAGTGCTTCACTTATACCTTTTAGAGCATAGTGGTAGTTTTATTTTGAAGAAATAGATGAACTCTCATGCTTCACTTAGATTATTTTGAGAGTCTTAATAGCATGGTAATTTTCTTAAAATCCTAATATGCTAGGTATACAAGATTAGTAAAAACTTTCATATAGAGTATTGAATACTAAGAGAAGTTTGATGCTTGATGATTGTTTTGAGATATGGAGATAATAATATCAAACTCGTGCTAGTTGAGTAGTTGTGAGTTTGAGAAATGCTTGTGCTGAAGTTTGCAAGTCCCGTAGCATGCACATATGGTAAACATTGTCTAACAAATTTGAAACATGAGGTGTTATTTGATTGTCCTCCTTATGAGTGGCGGTCGGGGACGAGCGATGGTCTTTTCCTACCAATATATCTCCCTAGGAGCATGCGCGTAGTGCCGAGGTTTTTGATGACTTGTAGATTTTTGCAATAAGTATGTGAGTTCTTTATGACTAATGTTGAGTCCATGGATTATACGCACTCTCACCCTTCCATCCTTGCTAGCCTCTTCGGTACCGTGCATTGCCCTTTCTCACATTGAGAGTTGGTGCAAACTTCGCCGGTGCATCCAAACCATGTGATATGATACGCTCTATCACACATAAACCTCCTTATATCTTCCTCAAAACAGCCACCATACCTACCTATTATGGCATTTCCATAGCCATTCCGAGATATATTGCCATGCAACTTTCCATCATTCCGTTCATCATGACACATTCATCATTGTCATATTGCTTAGCATGATCATGTAGTTGACATAGTATTTGCGGCAAAGCCACCGTCCATAGTTCTTTCATACATGTTACTCTTGGTTCATTGCATATCCCGGTACACCGCCGGAAGCATTCATATAGAGTCATCTTTGTTCTAGTATCGAGTTGTAATCATTGAGTTGTAAATAAATAGAAGTGTGATGATCATCATTATTAGAGCATTGTCCCAAGTGAGGAATAAAAAAAGAGAAAGGCCATAAAAAGGAGAAGGCCCAAAAAAGGAGAAAGGCCATATAAAAAAAGAAAGGCCAAATAAAAAATGAGATAAAAAGAGAGAAGGGACAATGCTACTATCCTTTTCCACACTTATGCTTCAAAGTAGCACCATGATCTTCATAGTAGAGAGTCTCTTGTTTTGTCACTTTCATATACTAGTGGGAATTTTTCATTATAGAACTTGGCTTGTATATTCCAACAATGGGCCTCCTCAAGTGCCCTAGGTATTCGTGAGCAAGCAAGTTGGATGCACACCCACTAGTTTCTTTTGTTGAGCTTTCATACATTTATAGCTCTAGTGCATCCGTTGCATGGCAATCCCTACTCCTTGCATTAACATCAATCGGTGGGCATCTCCATAGCCCATTGATTAGCCTCGTTGATGTGAGACTTTCTCCTTTTTTGTCTTCTCCACATAACCCCCTCATTATTCTATTCCACCCATAGTGCTATATCCATGGCTCGCGCTCATATATTGCGTGAAAGTTTATAGGTTTGAGATTTCTAAAGTATGAAACAATTGCTTGGCTTGTCATCGGGGTTGTGCATGATGAGAGAATTCTTGTGTGACGAAAATGAAGCATGACTAAACTATATGGTTTTGTAGGGATGAACTTTCTTTGGCCATGTTACTTTGAGAAGACATAATTGCTTGTTAGTATGCTTGAAGTATTATTATTTTTATGTCAACATGAACTTTTGTCTTGAACCGGATCTGAATATTCATACCACAATTAAGAAGAATTACATTGAAATTATGCCAAGTAGCACTCCGCATCAAAAATTCTATTTTTATCATTTACCTACTCGAGGACGAGCAGGAATTAAGCTTGGGGATGCTTGATACGTCTCCAACGTATCTATAATTTTTGATTGCTCCATGCTATGTTATCTACTGTTTTGGACAATATTGGGCTTTATTATCCACTTTTATATTATTTTTGGGACAAACCTATTAACCGAAGGCCCAGCCCAGATTTGTTGTTTTTTGCCTATTTCAGTGTTTCGAAGAAAAGGAATATCAAACGGAGTCGAAACGGAACGAAATCAACTGGAGAAGTTATTTTTGGAAGGAAAGCTACCGGATGGACTTGGACCCCACGTCAGGAGAGAAGGGAGGAGCTCACGAGGGTGGGAGGCGCCCCCCCTAGGGCGCGCCCCCTGCCTCGTGGCCCCCCCTTCGGTCCACCGACGTACTTCTTCCGCCTATATATCTCCATATACCCTAAAAACATCCGTGAACACAATAGATCAGGAGTTCCGCCGCCAGAAGCCTCCGTAGCCACCGAAAACCAATCTAGACCTGTTCCGGCACCCTTCCGGAGGGGGAATCCTTCTCCGGTGGCCATCTTCATCATCCTGGCACTCTCCACGACGAGGAGGGAGTAATTCTCCCTCGGGGCTGAGGGTATGTACCAGTAGCTATGTGTTTGATCTCTCTCTCTCTCGTGTTCTTGAGGTGGTACGATCTTGATGTATCGTGAGCTTTGCTATTATAGTTGGATCTTGTGTTTCTCCTCCCCCTCTACTCTCTTGTAATGGATTGAGTTTCCCCTTTGAAGTTATATTATCGGGTTGAGTCTTTAAAGATTTGAGAACACTTGATGTATGTCTTGCCGTGCGTATCTGTGGTCACAATGGGATACCACGTGATTCACTTGATGTATGTTTTGGTGATCAACTTGCGGGTTCCGCTCATGAACCTATGCATAGGGGTTGGCACACGTTTTCGTCATGATTCTCCGGTAGAAACTTTGGGGCACTCTTTGAGGTCCTTTGTGTTGGTTGAATAGATGAATCTGAGATTTTGTGATGCATATTGTATAATCATACCCACGGATACTTGAGGTGACATTGGAGTATCTAGGTGACATTAGGGTTTTGATTGATTTGTGTCTTAAGGTGTTATTCTAGTACGAACTCTAGGGCTCCTTGTGACACTTATTGGAATAGCCCAACGGATTGATTGGAAAGAATAACTTTGAGGTGGTGGTTTCGTACCCTACCATAATCTCTTCGTTTGTTCTCCGCTATTAGTGACTTTGGAGTGACTCTTTGTTGCATGTTGAGGGATAGTTATGTGATCCAATTATGTTAATATTGTTGAGGGAACTTACACTAGTGAAAGTATGAACCCTAGGCCTTATTTCCTATCATTGCAATACTGTTTACACTCACTTTTATCATTAGTTACCTTGCTGTTTTTATATTTTAAGATTACAAAAACCTTTATCTACCATCCATATACCACTTGTATCACCATCTCTTCGCCGAACTAGTGCACCTATACAATTTACCATTGTATTGGGTGTGTTGGGGACACAAGAGACTCTTTGTTATTTGGTTGCAGGGTTGCTTGAGAGAGACCATCTTCATCCTATGCCTCCTACGGATTGACAAACCTTAGATCATCCACTTGAGGGAAATTTGCTACTGTCCTACAAACCTCTGCACTTGGAGGCCCAACAACGTCTACAAGAAGAAGGTTGTGTAGTAGACATCATAAGCTCAAACCCAAGTCGGAGAAGGGCATCTTCATAGGATACCCGAAAGTAACTGTTGGGTACACCTTCTATCACAGATCCGAATGCAAGATATTGGTTGCTGAGAATGGATCCTTTCTAGAGAAGGAGTTTCTATCGAAAGAAGTGAGTGGGAGGAAAGTAGAACTTGATGAGGTAACTGTACCTGCTCCCTTATTGGAAAGTAGTTCATCACAGAAATCTGTTTCTGTGACTCCTACACCAATTAGTGAGGAAGCTAATGATGAGGATCATGTAACTTCAGATCAAGTTATTACCGAACCTCATAGGTCAACCAGAGTGAGATCCGCACCAGAGTGGTACGGTAATCCTGTTCTGGAGGTCATGTTAATTGACCATGACGAACCTACGAACTATGAGGAAGCGATGATGAGCCCAGATTCTGCGAAATGGCTTGAGGCCATGAAATCTGAGATGGGATCCATGTATGAGAACAAAGTGTGGACTTTGGTTGACTTGCCCGATGATCGGCAAGCCATAGAAAATGAATGGATCTTCAAGAGGAAGACGGACGCTGATAGTAGTGTTACTATCTACAAAGCTAGACTTGTCGAAAAAGGTTTTGACAAAGTTCAAGGTGTTGACTACGATGAGATTTTCTCACTCATAGCGATGCTTAAGTCTGTCCGAATCATGTTAGCAAATTGCCACATTTTATGAAATCTGGCAAATGGATGTCAAAACTACATTCCTTAATGGATTTCTTAAAGAAGAGTTGTATATGATGCAACCAGAAGGTTTTGTCGATCCTAAAGGTGCTAACAAAATGTGCAAGCTACAGCGATCCATCTATGGACTGGTGCAAGCATCTCAGAGTTGGAATATACGCTTTGATCAAAGCATATAGTTTTATATGGATGGCTATATGGATGGCTCCTCCCACCTCCACCCGCTGGTATGGCGATCTCTAGATTTGATCCATGGAGGGGCTTCTACATTGGGATTTCTCCCCCGGGCAAGCGGTGGAGGCGCAGGTGCGTGCAAGGTTTGGCTCCACAGTGCATTTTTCCCCCTCTTCTTCGACCAAGGAATTCTTTCTGGTTGTGGCCTTCTCTTCTGCCTCGTTTTCTTTGACTGAAGAATCGGTGGGACTTGCTCTACAATGTTGTATTGGTGGATCATCCATTGGTTTTCATGTTAAACATTTGGCTGGCAGACACTTTCGGTTTTCTCTGGCTTCCAACAAAGTGGGGCATTTCATATATGGGCTTAAGGACCGAATTTGGCCAGATTTTATATGTCATTTCACACTTTATCATCATAACTCTTGGAACTTTTCTTTGGAGAATTCTACGTGGCATTCCGATCAGGAGCTCAAGGAGATATCTGCACGCTCCCCTATGGCCATCAAGGCTAATCTTGCTTTTTTGCAAGCTAATCGCTCTAAGGTTGATCGTTCTTCAACAGAGTTAGACAAATTTGGTTTTACTCATTTTCCTGAGATCAACAAGTCTACTCATGGTGATGTTCTTGCGGATTCTACGATCATGTCTCATAATTCGGACATTTCTCAGTCACAGCCCAATATTATTTTTGGTAAATTTCAATCACGAGCTGTCAGTGATCCGGCCTTAGTCAGTGGCATTCGTTTTGGTAAATTTGAATCAGTCATTACTACTGACAAGCCGTGCAAGGAAACAACATTTATTGGCAATAAATACCGAAATGAATGCTGGAATTCTATCCCATCTTTTATTCTGCTGCATATCCTGGACTTTCGACAGGCTGGCTATAATGATTTGGATATTGCCAAAACGTGGGATCTTGGCTCGGTCCCGCCCTCAAATTTTATCTACAAGAAATTGAATATTTGCTCAAAGTGCCATTCTATGGGCCATCTGGAGTGGGATTGTCCCGAGCCTTCTGACATCATGGATCAACAACACTCTCAACAGCCCATTGAGAAGCCTGCTAATGAAATTGGGCCCTCAGCTCCTTCTAGCCCAACATGTGTAGTTTGCCTTTCGGATGGGCATGTGTCCTCTATGTGTCCCTCACAGCTTTATTGCACGCATTGCAGCCTGTTGGGCCACCATTTCTCTGAGTGTGGTAATCTTGATTGTGTTTATCTTTGGTGGCGGCCTCGGATGGACCCTTCTGCTGTCCATTCCTTCCCGGCAAATATTCCAACTAATCCGGCCCAGACTACTCGTATTCCATCTTCTGCATTGGTCATTACTAATGCTGCTCCCCCAGGCCATGTCAAATCGCCGGTCAGTCGGAATCAAATCCCCTCTTGCCCTGCCACGCTCAATGACCACTCGGGACTGCATCAAAAACTAGTAAGAAAATCATCACATTCCATTAACTGTGCCACCTGCGGTCTGGCTGGACACTTGGCAACCTCCTATTGGAGGAAGAGGGAGGTGGGGGTACTAGTTTGGCAACCCAAATCAACCCAGCCTGCCGCTCCGCATTCCACCTCCCTTGTTTCCCCCCCTTCGAGCTCTCCTCCACCTGCAACAATGGCCAACTACCCTGTGAATGTCGTCCCCTACATCCCCACGGGGATGACGATCGAGTTGGGGCCTCAGGACAGAGTGGTTCGCGGTGACATGGCGGTGCATCCGGTGCCTCCCCTCAACCATGATTTCCTTGCCATTGCCGAGGTCAACAGACATGTTCCACACCATCAGAAAGCAGCTCTAAGGGAGGTAATCACTGTCCTGCTGCATGAATCACATTTCTTCCCTTCTGAAGTAGATGATCACCCCCTGGGCATTGCTATCTTTGGGTTTGCCAATCCTCTAGTACGAGATAACGTTGTGAGAACAACCTTTGAGATTGATGCTGAGGTTGAAGGAGATATGAACACTATCGTTTCTTTTGTGCCACATGATGAAGCTCTGAATATGAGGCTCACCACCTATGGCCCCGCAGTTTGGATCTTGTATGTAGGCTTCCCCTATGATTACCAGACTTACCATTACCTGCATAGATCTGTGGACAGCTTCGGTAGTCTGATTCATTGGCATAATCCTAGAGGTGACAGAAATTTTGTTCTAGTCCGTGTTAAAGTCATTAACCTTCGCCTTGTTTCAAAGAGTTTAGTAATCCGTCAGTTGGGAGGCGATAGGCACTGTTGCACTGTTTGCGTCACCATGCTGTGCAGCAGTGACTGGAACGCGCACCTACCTGAAGTTCCACCTGCAGGAGAAGATCCTCCCCCTGATAATGGCATTCCACATCCATTGTACAGTGATGAACTTACTGCTGAGCAATTGTACCAGATGCAGCTCAATAACTGGATTGCGCAGCAGGGGGCTGCCAACAATGCTGCTGCTGCAAACAATGTTGAAGGTCCTCAGAATGTGGAAGTCGAATTCCAACCAAACTGGGGTGAATGGCCTCCTTCGCCTCCGCACACTCCCCCGGCTTTGTATAACTTTTAGGAATGGTTTGCCCATGAAGGATTGCAGGTTAATGATGGTATCCTCCCGTCTAATAACCTCCAGGACAGCCCTGCTGCAGCCTGGAACGACTCCATTTCCATCCAGAGCAGCTCGGCCACTAGTTCTGACTCTGAGACTATGGTGCTTGTCCCAGTCACCATTCTACATGCCTTACAGCGCAGCAGCTCCATGGTCTTCAGTCCTGCTCCCTCTTAGGAGTTGGTGGTCAGTAACAGCCCCGTTGAGATTTTCTCTGGCCCCCCAATGGCTCTGCAACACCTTCAGTTAAACATTCAGGTTTCAAATGCTGGCATCAATATCACCTTCGCTGCGGATTCTGAAATGCTCAGCTCAATGCATCTGAATGAGCCTCTGTCATATGTGCCTATTACAAATTTCTCGTCTAGCAGGATCATGCCCACACTGGCCACCTTTGGGCCCTGGGCACAAGGTTATGGTATTAAGCATGCAAGTCTGAATATTGAGTTAGTGGTGACCAACACTGAAGATGGACAGTTAGAGGCTTCTGCTACTGTCACCTCCTTTGATGCTGCAGGTACTTATGGCACTTCCACGCACCTTTGGTCTCTTGCTGATACTGAAGCTCCAAATGTTCAGGCCAACATTGTCACTATTACTGAGCTCAATGATGATCTGGTGGCACCTTCTGATGATTTAGCGCTGACTGGTTCAGATTTGGTGCCTGGGGCCTCCTCTGCTGGAGTGTCTAAGGGCAAGCGTGGTAAAAACAAAGCCCCAATCTCTGTCATGCAGGTTCGCCGCAGCAACCACTCGAACAAATACGACAGCTTCAAGGTGCCTCTCATCTCTGATAGCAAGGCCAAGACCTCCAAAGTTAAGCCAAGAGTGATCCCAAATATGGCCTCTATAGTTGTCATAACTGAATTATCTGACGACCACGATGCTGAAGTGCCCCCACCACTGTCTATCTAGGAGATACAGCAGATTGGATCCACTCGGTGTGCCATTCCCCCTGAAGAACTCACTGAAGAGGTGTTTCTCGCTGATCAGGAGGGCGTCCCATCCAATGCTTAATTTCGTCTTGTTTCTTATCTAGCTTTTAAATGGTACTTCTTTCAAACTAGAATGTGCTTTGTTGGAACGTCAGGGGCCTGAACTCCGACCCTAAGCTTTTGGCCTTATCGAATGTTGTTTCCTCTAGTGGTTGTGCTGTGATTTGCTTGCAAGAAACCAAAAAGCCCTCTTTTGATAATATGTTCCTTAAGTCTTGCTGTCCTAAAAGATTTGATAAATATGCCTATATTCCCTCTCAAGGAGCCTCTAGAGGTATTGCAACCATTTGGAATAGCTCTATTTTCACAGGTACGGTACTTATAGAGGAAGAATTCGCTCTAGTAATTAAATTCAAATCCACACAATCGGCCCAAGAATGGACCCTAGTGAACATTTATGGACCCTGTCAAGGCGATCTCAGAGTGGATTACACAAATTGGCTTCTGAATTTAAACATTCCTTCTTCTGAAGATTAGCTCCTAATGGGCGATTTTAATTACATACGAAGTCCTTCTAATCGCAATAAACCAGGTGGTAACATTAATGACATGATCACATTCAATGACTTTATACGGTCTCAGGGGCTTATTGAACTACCAATTAAGGGCAGGGCATACACATGGAGTAACATGCAACAACAAACTTTACTTGAACAATTGGATTGGTTTCTAACTTCCACTAATTGGACTATCACATATCCAAAGACTTTGGTAAAACCCCTCGGGAAGCCAGTCTCTGATCACATTCCCTGTGTAGTGACCATTGAAACTACTATTCCAAAAAGTAACATATTCAGGTTCGAATCCTTCTGGGTGCAACACCCGGGGTTTATGGAGCTGGTCAGAGGTTTGGAATAGACCAGTTAACTCTACAAATGCTGCCACTATGCTCTGCCGCAAATTTAAAATGCTAAGATATGAACTCAAGCACTGGAGTAAAAGGATATCTAAACTTAGCATTGCAATCGAAAATTCAAACTCCACTCTGGCAGATCTAGATGCTCGAGAAAATAAAAGGGTTTTGACAATTCCAGAACGCAACTTTAGGACAATCCTTAAAAAACACATTCTTCATCTGTTAAACTATCAGCAGCAATACTGGAAGAAAAGATGCACAATTGGATTGGTTCAGTTTGGTGATGAGGACCCTAAATTTCTCAACGCCCTTGCTTCTGAAAGGTATAGAAGGAATAATATAACCAATCTTCGCCACGACAATGGCACATCTGTGGAAGACCATGCTGGTAAAGAGGCCCTTATTTACCATACATACAAGAATAGGCTAGGCTCCTCTCGAGGCTACTCTATGAAATTTGATCTCCCTAATATCATCAAACGATCAGATGACTTGGACCTGATTACTGCTCCTTTCTCCAAACAAGAAATCGATGATGTTGTGAAAGAAATGCCGGCTGATAGAGCTCCGGGCCCCGATGGATTTACGGGTCACTTCATTAAATCTTGCTGGCACATAATCAAAGAAGATTTCTACAATCTTTGTGAACAGTTTCATGCAGGGACCATCAACCTGGAAAGTATAAATGAGGGTTTCATCACACTAATTCCAAAAGTCCCCTCGCCTGAGACCCTCAATGACTTTCGGCCTATCACATTACTAAATTGTTGTCTCAAAATAATCACCAAACTTTTGGCCAATCGACTGCAAAAGATCATCCTCAAGATGGTTCATCGCAATCAATACGGTTTCATCAAGCGAAGAACTATACAAGACTGCCTTGCTTGGGCATTCAAGTACATCCATCAATGCCAAGTGTCCAAGAAGGAAAAAATTCTACTCAAACTTGATTTCGCCAAGGCATTCGACACAATTGAACATGGTGCTATGCTTGAGATTATGAGGCATATGGGATTCAATGACAAGTGGCTTTCATGGATCAGTTCTATCTTTTCTTCTGGTAAATCCTCTGTGCTTCTAAATGGTGTTCCAGGCAGACAATTCCACTGCAAAAGTGGTGTTCAGCAAGGAGACCCCTTGTCCCCACTCCTTTTTGTTATTGCAGCCGATCTCCTTCAAGCTGCAATTAATGACGCCTTCCGACAAGGGAAGATCCGCCTGCCCTTGGAAATACAACAACAGCTTGATTACCCTGTTATTCAATATGCGGATGACACAATAATTATCATGCCAGCATGTCCAGCTCAAGCACATACTATGAAAGGGATCCTTAATGATTTCGCCACTTCCATTGGTCTTAAGATAAATTTCCATAAGTCCACACTCATACCGATGAACTGTGACGATACCCTTACAAATGAACTTGCTGACATCTTTGAATGCAAAGTTGGCACAATGCCTTTCACTTACCTAGGTCTTCCCTTGGGGACTGGTAAACCCTCTGTCCAAGATCTAATGCCGATGGTATGCTCTGTGGAAAGAAGATTATCCTCTACTCTATCCATGATGTCGTATGGGGCCAAACTTTCACTGCTAAACACTGTCATCACCTCGCTCATCATCTTTGCTCTATGCACACTCAAATTTCCTTCAAAAATCTTGGAACTACTGGATAAGCTTCAGCGGAGATGTCTTTGGACAAAAAAGACGGAGCAGGGGGAGAAATGCAACTCTTTGGTTGCCTGGGATAGGATTTGTCGCCCAAAAGAAAGTGGAGGCCTCGGGATCATCAATTTAAAACTTCAAAGTGACGCTCTTCTCCTGAAATATTTGCACAAATTCTATAATCAGCATGACCTCCCCTGGGTTGATCTCGTTTGGTCCACATACTACACAGACAAGATTCCGCATGCTTCTGATCCATGTGGCTCTTTCTGGTGGAGGGAGGTCCTCCAACTAACTCCAATCTATCGTGGCATCTCCAAAGTTGAGGTTAACGGTGGTGATAAAATACTCATGTGGAAAGATCTCTGGCTTGATCAGCCCCTAGCAGACTCACACCCGCGGGCCTTTTCGTTTGCCAATAATGAGGATGTCTCAGTCCAAAATTTTCTGCGCATCTCTTCCTTAGATGAGGCGTTTCAACTACCCCTCTCCATTGAGGCCCATGCAGAAGCTCGTGACATCCAGCGTCTTGTGGCCAATATTGTCTTAAATGATGACCCGATCACTAGAGACTTCTGGTCTTATTCCTGCGGATCTACAGAAAATACTGCACGAAGATTTTATAAGTTCTGCTTCAGGGATGTCAAAGCTCACAAGACATACCATTGGCTGTGGAAATCCAAAGTTACAATCAAGATAAAAGTTTTCGGTTGGCTTCTCCTCTCAGATCGCCTCAATACAAGAGAAATGCTCAAGAGAAGACACTATAATGTGGGAGATGACCTAACCTGCCTCCTTTGTGGGAAAACAGAAGAAGATGTGGACCACATGATCCTGAACTGCCCGTTCAGCAAGTACTGTTGGTCAAAACTTGGGATGAACCCCGAACATCATACCACTCGACTGACATGGTTGGAAACAGCAAAACGTAATTGGCACAAACCCATGTTCATGGAGGCCTTTCTACAAGCATCTTGGAGTATATGGAAGGAGAGGAATGACAAGCTTTTCAGAAATATCAGCCCCTCCTACAATTCCTGGCTAACTAGATTCAAAACAGATTTTGGCTTACTTCAGTATAGAGTGAAAGATACCATGAAGGATTTCATCTTCCTACTCCTCGACTCTCTACCTTCTGACTAGTTTTGTTTTCTAGCTTCCCCCCCCCCAATAACCACAAAGTGGTAAGGGGTGCTCTATGTAAATCTCTTGTACAAGGTACTTTGTAAATTTTGAAAAGTAATATATCACAGTGGGAGCCTCTCCCACTGTCACAGCTTTCAAAAAAAAGCATATAGTTTTATATAGACTTGTGGTGAAGCCTGTATTTACAAGAAAGTGAGTGGGAGCACTACATCATTTCTGATAAATATATGTGAATGACATATGTTGATCGGAAATAATACATAATTTTCTGGAAATCATAAAGGAGTTTTTCAAATAAAGACCTCAGTGAAGCTACTTACATATTGAGCATCAAGATCTATAGAGATAGATCAAGACGCTTGATAAGTTTTTTTCAATGAGTACATACCTTGACAAGATTTTGAAGTAGTTCAAAATGGAACAGTCAAAGAAAGAGTTCTTACCTGTGTTACAAGGTATGAAATTGAGTAAGACTCAAAGCCCGACCAAGGCAGAAGATAGAAAGAGAATGAAAGTCATTCCCTATGCCTCAGCCATAGTTTCTATATATTATGCCATGCTGTGTACCAGATCTATTGTATACCCTACACTGTGTTTAGCAAGGGAGTACAATAGTGATCTAGGAGTAGATCACTGGACAGCGGTCAAAATTATCCTTAGTGTAATAAGGATATGTTTCTCGATTATGGAGGTGACAAAAGGGTCGTCGTAAAGGGTTATGTCGATGCAAATTTTGACACTGATTCGGATGACTCTAAGTCTCAATCTGGACACATTTTGAAAGTGGGAGCAATTAGCTAGAGTAGCTCCGTGCAGAGCATTGTTCACATAGAACTTTGCAAAATACATACGGATCTGAATGTGGCAGACCCGTAGACTAAACTTCTCTCACAAGCAAAACATGATCACACCTTAGTACTCTTTGGGTGTTAATCACATAGCGATGTGAACTAGATTGTTGACTCTAGTAAACCCTTTGGGTGTTGGTCACATGACGATGTGAACTATGGGTGTTAATCACATGGTGATGTGAACTATTGGTGTTAAATCACATGGCGATGTGAACTAGATTATTGACTCTAGTGCAAGTGGGAGACTGAAGGAAATATACCCTAGAGGCAATAATAAAGTTATTATTTATTTCCTTATTTCATGATAAATGTTTATTATTCATGGTAGAATTGTATTAACTGGAAACATGATACATGTGTGAATACATAGACAAACAGAGTGTCACTAGTATGCCTCTACTTGACTAGCTCGTTGATCAAAGATGGTTATGTTTCCTAGCCATAGACAAAGAGTTGTCATTTGATTAATGGGATCACATCATTAGGAGAATGATGTGATTGACTTGACCCATTCCGTTAGCTTAGCACTTCATTGTTTAGTTTGTTGCTATTGCTTTCTTCATGACTTATACATGTTCCTATGACTATGAGATTATGCAACTCCCGTTTACCGGAGGAACACTTTGTGTGCTACCAAACGTCACAACGTAACTGGGTGATTATAAAGGTGCTCTACAGGTGTATCCGAAGGTACTTGTTGGGTTGGCGTATTTCGAGATTAGGATTTATCACTCCGATTGTCGGAGAGGTATCTTTGGGCCCACTCGGTAATACACATCACTTAATCCTTGCAAGCATTGCAACTAATGAGTTAGTTGTGGGATGATGTGTTACATAATGAGTAAAGAGACTTGCCGGTAATGAGATTGAACTAGGTATTGAGATGTCGACGATCGAATCTCGGGCAAGTAACATACCGATGACAAAGGGAACAAATGTATGTTGTTATGCGGTTTGACCAATAAAGATCTTTGTAGAATATGTAGGAGCCAATATGAGCATCTAGGTTCCGCTATTGGTTATTGACCGGAGACATGTCTTGGTCATGTCTACATAGTTCTCGAACCCGTAGGGTCCGCACGCTTAAAGTTTGATGACGGTTATATTATGAGTTTATGTGTTTTGATGTACCGAAGGTATTTTGGAGTCCCGGATATGATCACGGACATGACGAGGAGTCTCGAAATGGTTGAGACATAAAGATTGATATATTGTACGACTATATTCGGACACCGGAATGGTTCCGGGGGTTATCGGATATATACAGGAGTACCGGGTGGTTACTGGAACCCCCCCCCCTCGGAGGTTATTGGGCCACATGGGCCCAATTGGTGGAAGAGGAGAGGCGGCCAAGGGGTAGCCGCGCGCCCCTCCCCTCCCAAGTCCAAATTGGACAAGGAAGGGGGCGGCACCCCCCCTTCCTTTCTTCCTCTTTCTCCTTCCCTTTCCTCTCCTACTCCAACATGGAAGGGGGGAGTCCTACTCCCGGTGGGAGTAGGACTCCTCATGGGGTGCGCCAAGGGTGGCCGGCCCCCTCCCCCTCCTCCACTCCTTTATATACCGGGAGGGAGGCACCCCCTAGAGACACAACAATTGATCCCTTGGATCTCTTAGCCGTGTGCGGTGCCCCCCTCCACCATAATCCACCTCGGTCATATCGTAGCAGTGCTTAGGTCAAGCCCTGCGTCGGTAGAATATCATCATCTTCACCACGTCGTCATGCTGACGGAACTCTCCCTTAAAGCTCGGCTAGATCAGAGTTCGAGGGACGTCATCGAGTTGAACATGTGCAGAACTTGGAGGTACCGTGCGTTCGGTACTTGATCGGTCGGATCGTGAAGACGTACGACTACATCAACCGCGTTATGCTAACGCTTCCGCTTTCGGTCTACGAGGGTACGTGGACAAACTCTCCCCTCTCGTTGCTATGCATCACCATGATCTTGCGTGTGCGTAGGAAAATGTTTGAAATTACTACGTTCCCCAACAAAGGGTTTACTAGAGTCTATAATCTAGTTCACATCGCTATGTGATTTACACCCAAAGAGTGATCATGTTTTGCTTGTGAGAGAAGTTTAGTCTACGGGTCTGCAACATTCAGATCCGTATGTATTTTGCAAATTTCTATGTCTACAATGCTCTACACGGAGCTACTCTAGCTAATTGCTCCCACTTTCAATATGTATCCAGATTGAGACTTAGAGTCATCTAGATCGATGTAAAAGGCTTACATCGACGTAACTCCTTACGACGAACTCTTTTATCACCTCCATAACCGAGAAATATTTCCTTAGTCCTCTAAGGATAATTTTGACCGTTGTCCAGTGATCTACTCCTAGATCACTATTGTAATCCCTTGCCAGAAAGATGCTAAGGTATACAATAAGACTGGTAAACAGCATAGCATACTTTATAGAACCTATGACTGAGGCATAGGGAATGACTTATCATTCTCTTTCTATTTTCTGTTGTGGTCGGGTTTTGAGTCTTTACTCAACTTCACACCTTGCAACACAGGCAAGAACTGCTTCTTTGACTGTTCCATTTTGAACTACATCAAAATCTTGTCAAGGTATGTACTCATTGAAATAACTTATCAAGCGTCTTGATCTATCTCTATAGATCTTGATGCTCAATGTGTAAGCAGCTTCATTGAGGTCTTTCTTTGAAAAACTCCTTTCAAATACTCTTTTATGCTTTCCAGAAAATTCTACATTCTTTCCGATCAACAATATGTCATTCACATATACTTATCAGAAATGTTGTAGTGCTCCCACTCACTTTCTTGTAAATACAGGCTTCACCGCAAGTCTGTATAAAACCATATACTTTGATCACTTTATCAAAGCATATATTCCAACTCCGAGATGCTTGCACCAGTCCATAGATGGATCGCTGGAGCTTGCTCACTTTGTTAGCACCTTTAGGGTCGACAAAACCTTCTGGTTGTATCATATACAACTCTTCTTTTTAAGAAATCCATGAAGGAATACAGTTTTGACATCCATTTGCCAGATTTCATAAAAAATGCGGCAACTGCTAACATGATTCGGGCAGACTTTTAAGCATCAATACGAGTGAGAAAATCTCATCGTAGTCAACACCTTGAACTTGTCGAAAACACTTTGCGACAATTCGAGCTTTGTCGATAGTAACACTACTATCAGCGTCCGTCTTCCACTTGAAGATCCATTTATTCTTAATGACTCACCGGTCATCAGGCAAGTCAATCAAAGTCCATACTTTGTTCTCATACATAGATCCAATCTCAGATTTCATGGCCTCAAGCCATTTCGCGGAATCTGGGCTCATCATCGCTTCCTCATAGTTCATAGGTTCGTCATGGTAAATTAACATGACCTCCAAAACAGGATTACCGTACCACTCTGGTGCGGATCTCACACTGGTTGACCTACGAGGTTCGATAGTAACTTGATCTGAAGTTACATGATTATCATCATTAGCTTCCTCATTAATTGGTGTAGGAGTCACAGAAACAGATTTCTGTGATGATCTACTTTCCAAAAAGGGAGCATGTACAGTTACCTCATCAAGTTCTACTTTCCTCCCACTCACTTCTTTCGAGAGAAACTCCTTCTCTAGAAAGGATCCATTCTCAGCAACGAATGTCTTGCCTTCGTATCTGTGATAGAAGGTGTACCCAATTGTCTCCTTTGGGTATCCTATGAAGACACATTTCTGCGATTTGGGTTTGAACTTATCAGGATGAAACTTTTTCTTATAAGCATCGCAACCCCAAACTTTAAGAAACGACAACTTTGGTTTCTTGCCAAACCACAGTTCATATAGTGTCGTCTCAACGGATTTAGCTGGTGCCCTTTTTAACATGAATGCAGCTGTCTCTAATGCATAACCCCAAAACTATAGTGGTTAATCGGTAAGAAACATCATAGATTGCACTATATCCAATAATAGTACGGTTATGACATTCGGACACACCATTATGCTGTGGTGTTCCAGGTGGCGTGAGTTGCGAAACTATTCCGCATTGTTTCAAATGAAGACCAAACTCGTAACTCAAATATTCGCCTCTGCGATCAGATTGTAGAAACTTTATTTTCTTGTTACGATGATTTTCCACTTCACTCTGAAATTCTTTGAACTTTTCAAATGTTTCAGACTTATGTTTCTTCAAGTAGATATACCCATATCTGCTCAAATCATCTGTGAAGGTCAGAAAATAACGATACCCGCCGCGAGCCTCAACGCTCATAGGACCTCATACATCAGTATGTATTATATCCAATAAGTCAGTTGCTCGCTCCATTGTTCTGGAGAACGGAGTCTTAGTCATCTTTGCCCATGAGGCATGGTTCGCAAGCATCAACTGATTCATAATCAAGTGATTCCAAAATCCCATCAGCATGGATTTTCTTCATGCACTTTACACCAATATGACCTAAACGGCAGTGCCACAAATAAGTTGCACTATCATTATTAACTTTGCATCTTTTGGCTTCAATATTATGAATATGTGTATCACTACGATTGATATTCAACAAACCATTTTCATTGGGTGTATAACCATAGAAGGTTTTATTCATGTAAACAGAATAACAATTATTCTCTAACTTAAATTAATAACCGTATTGCAATAAACATGATCAAATCAAATTCATGCTCAACGGAAAACACCAAATAACACTTATTTAGGTTCAACACTAATCCCGAAAGTATAGGGAGTGTGCGATGATAATCATATCATTCTTGGAACTACTTCCAACACACATCGTTACTTCACCCTTAACTAGTATCTGTTCATTCTGCAACTCCCATTTCAAGTTACTACTCTTAGCAACTGAACTAGTACCAAATATCGAGGGGTTGCTATAAACATTAGTAAAGTACACATCAATAACATGTATATCCAATATACCTTTGTTCACTTTTACATCCTTCTTATCCGCCAAATACTTGGGGCAGTTCCACTTCCAGTGACTAGTCCCTTTGCAGTAAAAGCACTTAGTCTCAGGCTTAGGTCCAGACTTGGGCTTCTTCACTTGAGTAGCAACTTGCTTGCCATTCTTCTTGAAGTTCCCCTTGTTCCCTTTGCCCTTTTCTTGAAACTAGTGGTCTTGTTAACCATCAACACTTGATGCTTTTCTTTATTTCTACCTTCGTCGATTTCAGCATCACGAAGAGCTTGGGAATTGTTTCCGTTATCCCTTGCATATTATAGTTCATCACAAAGTTCTAGAAACTTGGTGATAGTGACTAGAGAACTCTGTCAATCACTATCTTATCTGGAAGATTAACTCCCACTTGATTCAAGTGATTGTAGTACTCAGACAATCTGAGCACATGCTTACTGGTTGAGCTATTCTCCTCCATCTTATAGGAAAATTTATGTGAGAGGTCTCATACCTCTCGACACGGGCATGAGTATGAAATACCAATTTCAACTCTTGGGACATCTTATATGCTCCGTGGCGTTCAAAACATTTTTGAAGTCCCGGTTCTAAGCCGTAAAGCACGGCACTAAACTATCAAGTAGTTATCATACCGAGCTTTAGTCAAAACGTTTGAAACGTCTGCATCTGCTCCTGCAATAGTTCTGTCACCTAGCGGTGCATCAAAGACATAATACTTCTGTGCAGCAATGAGGATAATCCTCAGATCATGGAGCTAGTCCGCATCTTTGCTACTAACATCTTTCAACTTATTTTTCTCTAGGAATATATCAAAAATAAAACAGAGGAGCTAAACGCGAGCTATTGATCTACAACATAGATATGCTAATACTACCAGGACTAAGTTCATGATAAATTAAAGTTCAATTAATCATATTACTCAAGAACTCCCACTTAGATAGACATCCGTCTTATCATCTAAGTGATCATGTGATTCCAATCAACTAAACCATGTCCGATCATCACGTGAGATGGAGTAGTTTTCAATGGTGAACATCACTATGTTGATCATATCTACTATATGATTCATGCTCGACCTTTCGGTCTTAGTGTTCCGAGGCCATATCTGCATATGCTAGGCTCGTCAAGTTTAACCTGAGTATTCTGCGTGTGCAAAACTGGCTTGCACCCGTTGTAGATGGACGTAGAGCTTATCACATCCGATCATCACGTGGTGTCTGGGCACGATGAACTTTGGCAACAGTGCATACTCAGGGAGAACACTTTTATGTTGAAATTTAGTGAGAGATCATCTTATAATGCTACCGTCAATCAAAGCAAAATAAGATGCATAAAAGATAAACATCACATGCAATCAAAATATGTGACATGATATGGCCATCATCATCTTGTGCTTTTGATCTCCATCTCCAAAGTGCTGTCATGATCTTTGTTGTTACCGGCATGACACCATGATCTCCATCATCTTGATCTCTATCAACGTGTCGTCACATGGTCGTCTCGCCAACTATTGCTCTTGCAACTTATTGCTATCGCATAGCGATAAAGTAAAGCAATTATTTGGCGCTTGCATCTTATGTAATAAAGAGACAACCATAAGGCTTCAGCCAGTTGCCGATAACTTTAACAAAACATGATCATCTCATACAACAACTTATACTCATCACGTCTTGACCATATCACATCACAACATGCCTTGCAAAAATTGTTGGGGAACGTAGTAATTTCAAAAAAAATCCTACGCACACGCAAGATCATGGTGATGCATAGCAAGGAGAGGGGAGAGTGTTGTCTACGTACCCTCGTAGACCGGCAACGGAAGCATTGACACAATGTAGAGGAAGTAGTCGTACGTCTTCTCGATCCGACCGATCCAAGTACCGAATGTACGGCACCTCCGAGTTCTGCACACATTCAACACGGTGACGTCCCTCGAGCTCCGATCCAGCCGAGTGTTGAGGGAGAGTTTCGTCAGCACGATGGCATGATGACGGTGATGATGTTCTACCGACGCAGGGCTTCGCCTAAGCACCGCTACGATATGACCGAGGTGGAATATGGTGGAAGGGGGCACCGCACACGGCTAAGGAACGATCACGAAGATCAACTTGTGTGTCATGGGGGGCCCCCTACCCCCATATATAAAGGAGGGACGGGGAGGTGTGGCCGGCCCCTAGGGGTGCGCCTGGAAGAGTCCTACTCCCACCGGGAGTAGGACTCCCCCCTCTTGCCTTGTTGGAGAAGGAAAGGGGAAGGGGGGAAGAGGAAAGGGGGGCGGCGCCCCCCCCCCCTTCCTTGTCCTATTCGGACTAGGGGGGATGGGGCGCGTGGCCTGCCCTGACCGGCCCTCCTCTTCTCCCTTAGGGCCCATGTAGGCCCATTAACCCCCGGGGGGGGGTTCCAGAAACTCCCCGGTACTCCGGTAAAATCCCGATTTCACCCAAAACGATTCCGATATCCAAATATAGGCTTCCAATATATCAATCTTTATGTCTCGACCATTTAGAGACTCCTCGTCATGTCCGTGATCACATCCGAGACTTCGAACAACCTTCGGTACATCAAAACACAAAAAACCCTAATTACGATCGTCACCGAACTTTAAGCGTGCGAACCCTACGGGTTCGAGAACTATGTAGACATGACCGAGACACGTCTCCGGTCAATAACCAATAGTGGAACATGGATGCTCATATTGGTTCCTACATATTCTATGAAGATCTTTATCGGTCAGACCGCATAACAACATACGTTGTTCCCTTTGTCATCGGTATGTTACTTGCCCGAGATTCGATCGTCGGTATCTCAATACCTAGTTCAATCTCGTTACCGGCAAGTCTCTTTACTCGTTCCGTAATACATCATCCCGCAACTAACTTATTAGTTGCAATGCTTGCAAGGCTTGAGTGATGTGTATTACCGAGAGGGCCCAGAGATACCTCTCCGACAATCGGAGTGACAAATCCTAATCTCGAAATACGCCAACCCAACAAGTATCATCGGAGACACCTGTAGAGCACCTTTATAATCACCCAGTTATGTTGTGACGTTTGGTAGCACACAAAGTGTTCCTCCGGTAAACGGGAGTTGCATAATCTCATAGTCATAGGAACATGTATAAGTTATGAAGAAAGCAATAGCAACAAACTAAATGATCAAGTGCTAAGCTAACGGAATGGGTCAAGTCAATCATATCATTCTCCTAATGATGTGATCCCGCTAATCAAATGACAACTCATGTCTATGGTTAGGAAACATAACCATCTTTGATCAACGAGCTAGTCAAGTAGAGGCATACTAGTGACACTCTGTTTGTCTATGTATTCACACATGTATTATGTTTCCGGTTAATACAATTCTAGCATGAATAATAAACATTTATCATGATATAAGGAAATAAATAATAACTTTATTATTGCCTCTAGGGCATATTTCCTTCAGTCTCCCACTTGCACTAGAGTCAATAATCTAGATTACACAGTAATGATTCTAACACCCATGGAGCCTTGGTGCTGATCATGTTTTGCTCGTGGAAGAGGCTTAGTCAGCGGGTCTACAACATTCAGATCCGTATGTATCTTGCAAATTTCTATGTCTCCCACTTGGACTAAATCCCGAATGGAATTGAAGCATCCCTTGATGAGCTTGGTTCTCTTGTGAAATCTGGATTCCTTCGCCAAGGCAATTGCACCAGTATTGTCACAAAATATTTTCATTGGACCCGATGCACTAGGTATGACACCTAGATCGGATATGAACTCCTCCATCCAGACTCCTTCATTTGCTGCTTCCGAAGCAGCTATGTACTCTGCTTCACATGTAGATCCCGCCATGACGCTTTGTTTAGAACTGCACCAACTGACAGCTCCACCGTTCAATGTAAACACGTATCCAGTTTGTGATTTAGAATCGTCCGGATCAGTGTCAAAGCTTGCATCTACATAACCATTTACGATGAGCTCTTTGTCACCTCCATATACGAGAAACATATCCTTAGTCCTTTTCAGGTATTTCAGGATGTTCTTGACCGTTGTCCAGTGATCCACTCCTGGATTACTTTGGTACCTCCCTGCTAGACTTATAGCAAGGCACACATCAGGTCTGGTACACAGCATTCCATACATGATAGAGCCTATGGCTGAAGCATAGGGAACATCTTTCATTTTCTCTCTATCTTTTGCGGTGGTCGGACATTGAGTCTTACTCAACTTCACACCTTGTAACACAGGCAAGAACCATTTCTTTGCTTGATCCATTTTTAATTTCTTCCAAACTTTGTCAAGGTATGTGCTTTGTGAAAGTCCAATTAAGCGTCTTGATCTATCTCTATAGATCTTAATGCCCAATATGTAAGCAGCTTCACCAAGGTCTTTCATTGAAAAACTCTTATTCAAGTATCCCTTTATGCTATCCAGAAATTCTATATCATTTCCAATCAGTAATATGTCATCCACATATAATATTAGAAATGCTACAGAGCTCCCACTCACTTTCTTATAAATACAGGCTTCTCCAAAAGTCTGTACAAAACCAAATGCTATGATCACACTATCAAAGCGTTTATTCCAACTCCGAGAGGCTTGCACTAGTCCATAAATGGATTGCTGGAGCTTGCACACTTTGTTAGCTCCCTTTGGATCGACAAAACCTTTCGGTTGCATCATATACAGCTCTTCTTCTAGAAATCCATTCAGGAATGCAGTTTTTGACATCCATCTGCCAAATTTCATAATCATAAAATGCGGCAATTGCTAACATGATTCGGACAGACTTAAGCATCGCTACGGGCGAGAAGGTCTCATCGTAGTCAATCCCTTGAACTTGTCGAAAACCTTTCGCAACAAGTCGAGCTTTGTAGACAGTAACATTACCGTCAGCGTCAGTCTTCTTCTTGAAGATCCATTTATTCTCAATTGCTTGCCGATCAACGGGCAAGTCAACCAAAGTCCACGCTTTGTTCTCATACATGGATCCCATCTCAGATTTCATGGCTTCTAGCCATTTTGCGGAATCTGGGCTCACCATCGCTTCTTCATAGTTCGTAGGTTCATCATGATCTAGTAGCATGACTTCCAGAACAGGATTACTGTACCACTCTTGTGCGAATCTTACTCTGGTTGATCTACGAGGTTCGGTAGTAACTTGATCTGAAGTTTCATGATCATTATCATTAGCTTCCTCACTAATTAGTATAGGTGTCACAAAAACCGGTTTCTGTGATGTACTACTTTCCAATAAGGGAGCGGGTACAGTTACCTCATCAAGTTCTACTTTCCTCCCTGAGGGAGTCCTGGATTAGGGGGTGTCCGGATGGCCGGACTATACCTTCAGCCGGACTCCTGGACTATGAAGATACAAGATTGAAGACTCCGTCCTGTGTCCGGAAAGGACTTTCCTTGGCATGGAAGGCAAGCTTGGCGATACGGATATACAGATCTCCTACAATTGTAACCGACTTTGCGTAACCCTAACCCTCTCCGGTGTCTACATAAACCGGGGGGTTTTACTCCGTAGGACAACATAGACAACAATCAGACCATAGGCTAGCTTCTAGGGTTTAGCCTCTCCGATCTCGTGGTAGATCTACTCTTGTACTACCCATATCATCAATATTAATCAAGCAGGACGTAGGGTTTTACATCCATCGAGAGGGCCCGAACCTGGGTAAAACTTCGTGTCCCTTGCCTTCTGTTACCATCCGGCCTAGACGCACAGTTCGGGACCCCCTACCCGAGATCCGCCGGTTTTGACACCGACATTGGTGCTTTCATTGAGAGTTCCTCTGTGTCGTCGCCGTCAGGCTCGATGGCCCCTACGATCGTCAATAGCGATGCAGTCCAGGGTGAGACCTTCCTCCCCGGACAGATCTTCGTCTTCGGTGGCTTCGCACTGCGGGCCAAGTCACTTGGCCATCTGGAGCAGAACGAAAGCTATGCCCCTGGCCGTTAGGTCAGATTTGGAAGTTTAAACTACACAGCTGACATCCGCGGGGACTTGATCTTCGACGGATTCGATCCACTGCCGAGCGCACCGCACTGTCCCGACGAGCATGATCTAGCTCTGCCGCCTAACAGTGCCCTGGAGGCCGCACCCGCATCGGCTTCGACCCTTAATTTGAAGCCAACTGCGCCGAACGAGGATGGGCGGTTGGACGCCGCCTCGGGGGCTGCGATCCCAACGGTGATTGAGCCGAACACCAGCCCCGCACTCCGCAAGACTCGTGACTCCAAGGAGCCGGACTCCGAACCCTCCGCGCCCCCACCGATCGAATCCGATTGGGCGCCGATCATGGAGTTTACTGCCGCGGACATCTTTCAGCACTCGCCTTTCGGCGATATTCTGAAGACACTGGAGTCTCTCTCTTTATCAGGAGAGCCCTGGCCGGACTACGGTCGGCAAGGTTGGGGTACGGACGATGAAGAAATTCAAAGCCCACCCACCACCCACTTTGTAGCCACTGTCGATGATTTAACCGACATGCTCGACTTCGACTCCGAAGACATCGACGGTATGGACGCCGATGAAGGAAATAATGAAGAACCAGCGCCTACTAGGCCCTGGAAAGCCACCTCGTCATATGACATATATATGGTGGACACCCCAGAAGAGGGAGATGGCAACGGAACAGCGGAGGATGACCCCTCCAAGAAACAGCCTAAGCGCCGGCGTCAGCGGTGCCGCTCAAAATCCCGCCAAAACAAATGCGGCGATTCCAGCACGGGAGATAATAATACTCCGGAAAGCGCCGAAGAAAACCCCCTCCGGCGAGATTTAGCACAGGAGGATGGAGAAACCAGCCCTCATGAGAAATTGGCTGACATAGAGGTCGAGGACGATAATTATATGCCTCCCTTCGAAGATGAGGCAAGCCTCGATGATGACGAATTCGTCGTGCTAGAGGATCTCGTCGAGTAAGAGCGTTTTCAACGCAGGCTTATGGCCACGGCAAGAAGCCTCAAGAAAAAGCAGCAACAGCTTAGAGCTGATCAAGATTTGCTAGTCGACAGATGGACTAAAGTCCTTGCGGCCAAAGAGCATAAACTCGAACGCCCCTCCAAAATCTACCCAAAGCGCAGGTTGCTACCCCGATTAGAGGAGGAAGCACTTGATGCGGCCGATCGACCACCTCGTGGCCGTGACAGAGAGGCCTCTCGGCCCTCCACTCAAGCCGCACCCCGTACCAAGGCACGGGAATATGCGCCGGACTTACGAGATATGTTGGAGGACAAGGCAAGGCAAACAAGATCGATCTACGGATCGCATGGGCACCCCACGGCTCGAGACGATAACCGTCACGCCGGCCACAAATTCGGCAGGGACGAACATAGTAGACAAAGCTCATTGGAGCTACGTCGTGATATAGCCCAGTACAGAGGCGCCGCACACCCACTATGCTTCACAGACGAAATAATGGATCATAAAATCCCTGAGGGTTTCAAACCCGTAAACATCGAATCATATGATGGCACAACAGATCCTGCGGTATGGATCGAGGATTATCTCCTTCATATCCACATGGCCCGCGGCGATGATTTCCACGCCATCAAATACCTCCCACTCAAGCTTAAAGGACCAGCTCGGTATTGGCTTAACAGCTTGCCAACAGGATCAATCAGTTGTTGGGAGGACCTGGAAGCAGCATTCCTCGATAATTTCCAGGGCACTTATGTGCGACCCCCAGACACCAATGACCTAAGTCACTTAATTCAGCAGCCAGAGGAATCGGCCAGGCAATTCTGGACACGGTTCCTAACAAAGAAAAATCAAATAGTCGATTGTCCGGACGCGGAGGCCCTAGCAGCCTTCAAGCACAATATCCGTGACGAGTGGCTGGCCCGGCACCTTGGACAGGAAAAGTCGAAATCTATGGCAGCACTCACGACCCGCTTTTGCGTAGGAGAAGACAGCTGGCTTGCTCGTAGCAACAACATGACCAAGAACCCTGTTAATTCGGACACCAAGGATAGCAGTGGCAGGTCGCGTCGCAACAAGCAGAAGCACCGCATTAACGGCGACAATGCTGAGGATACGGCAGTTAATGCCGGATTCAAAGGCTCTAAATCTGGTCAACGAAAAAAGCCATTCAAAAGGAATCCTAGGGGGCCGTCCAGTTTGGACCGAATACTCGACCGCTTGTGCCAGATACATGGCACCCCCGAAAAACCGGCCAATCACACCAACAGGGATTGTTGGGTGTTCAAGTAGGCAGGCAAGTTAAATGCCGAAAATGAAGACAAGGGGCCACATAGCGATGACGACGAGGAGCCCCGGCCGCCAAACAACAGTGGACAGAAGGGTTTTCCCCCACAAGTGCGGACGGTGAACATGATATACGCAACCCACATCCCCAAAAGGGATCGGAAGCGCGCGCTAAGGGACGTATACGTGGTAGAGCCAGTCGCCCCAAAGTTCAACCCATGGTCCTCCTGCCCGATCACCTTTGATCGAAGGGACCATCCCACTAGCATCCGTCATGGCGGATTTGCCGCATTGGTTGTAGACCCAATTATTGACGGATTTCATCTCACTAGAGTCCTTATGGACGGCGGCAGCAGCCTGAACCTGCTTTACCAGGATACAGTGCGGAAAATGGGCATAGATCCCTCGAGGATTAAGCCCACCAAAACGACCTTTAAAGGCGTAATACCAGGTGTAGAGGCCAACTGTAAAGGCTCAGTCACACTTGAAGTGGTCTTCGGATCTCCGGATAATTTCTGAAGCGAGGAGTTAATCTTCGACATAGTCCCGTTCTGCAGTGGTTATCACACACTGCTCAGGCGAACCACATTCGCCAAGTTCAATGCGGTACCGCACTACACATAAGCTCAACATGCCAGGCTGAAAGTGCAACTATCCCTAGGTGGTTTTGGTAATTCATAACAACATATAGCTCATTGAGCTAATGCTATTCCAAGATGACTATTTCAGGAAAGCTCAATGATTGGCATGGCATGGATGTGAAAGAGGAACCCTCAAAATGCTAAGGACAAACGATTGGCTCAAGCTCAAAAGCTCAAGACTCTTCTTTTCATATTTTAGTGATCCAAGAACACATTGAGTCTTTAGGAAAAGCCAATACTATCAAGGAGGGATGAGGTGTTGCTTAATGAGCCTCTTGCTTCATGTGCTTACTGATATGCTCCAAAACCCTCAACTACTTTCCCATATCCACATATGACCTAAACCCTAAGCCAAACTCGGTCCTACCGATTCTTCCTATCCGGCGCCACCGAGTTTCACTTGTCATAAGCCACTGCCAAACCCTAGCAATTCGGTTCTACCGATAGGGATCTCGGTCTCACCGAGATGGGATTGCAAACTCTATGTTTCCCTTTCGTAACTTTTCGGTCTCACCGAAAGAGCGAATCGGTCCCACCGAGATTGCAATGTAAATTCAGTGTTTCCTTTTTGTAACTTTTCGGTCTCACCGAAAGAGCAAATCGGTCCCACCGAGTTTGCCTGACCAACTCTCTGGTTAGCTAATTACCAAATTCGGTCTCACCGAGTTTGTGTAATCGGTCTCACCGAGATTACGTTATGCCCAAACACTAACCATATCGGTCCCACCGAGTTGCATGTCAGTCCCACCGAAAATCTCTAACGGTCACTAGGTTTACATTTTCGGTCTGACCGAGTTTGTTGATTCGGTCCCACCGAGATTGGAAAACTGTGTGTAACAGTTGGATTTTGTGTGGAGGCTATATATACCCCTCCACCTCCTCTTCATTCGTAGAGAGAGCAATCAGAACACATACACAATTCCTACTCATATGTTCTGAGAGAGAACCACCTACTCATGTGTTGAGACCAAGATATTCCATTCCTACCATACGAATCTTGATCTCTAGCCTTCCCAAGTTGCTTTCCACTCAAATCTTCTTTCCACAAAATCCAAATCCTATGAGAGAGAGTTGAGTGTTGGGGAGACTATCATTTGAAGCACAAGAGCAAGGAGTTCATTACCTACACACCATTTGTTACTTCTTGGAGAGTGGTGTCTCCTAGATTGGCTAGGTGTCACTTGGGAGCCTCCGACAAGATTGTGGAGTTGAACCAAGGAGTTTGTAAGGGAAAGGAGATCGCCTACTTCGTGAAGATCTACCGCTAGTGAGGCAAGTCCCGTGTGGGCGATGGCCATGGTGGGATAGACAAGGTTGCTTCTTCGTGGACCCTTTGTGGGTGGTTGCTTCTTCGTGGACCCTTTGTGGGTGGAGCCCTTTGTGGACTCGCGCAACCGTCATCCTTTTTGGGTGGAGCCCTTTGTGGACTCGCGCAACCGTTACCCTTTGTGGGTTGAAGTCTCCATCAACGTGGATGTAGGATAGCACCACCTATCCGAACCACGGGAAAAACATCCGTGTCTCCAATTGCGTTTGAATTCTCCAAACCCTTCCCTTTACATTCTTGCAAGTTGCATGCTTTACTTTCCGCTGCCAATATACTCTTTGCATGCTTGTTTGAATTGTGTGATGATTGCTTGACTTGTCCTACAATAGCTAAAATCTGCCAAGAACTAAAATTGGGAAAAGGTTAAGTTTTTATTTGGTCAAGTAGTCTAATCACCCCCCCTCTAGACATACTTTCGATCCTACACAGGCCCTCGAGGAGTAATTATGGTCAATGGAAACACCGAACGCTCCCTCTGAACGGAGGAGCACACGGCGGCCCTTGCAGCGGAAGTACAAAGCAGCCTCTCCAGGCAGTTCTCCAGTCCGGCCATTAAACGACCAGACACCGTCAAGCGTGCCCGGAGTAACCTACAACAAGACCGCCTGGCACGATCCGAGCAGGCGTAGCAATGCGGCCCCAAGCCCAACCCTCGCAAAAAGGCGACGCCGGTACTTCGCGTACATAACTACGCTCTAGAGATACCATGGGTACAGGGGGAGGGGCACCATCACGGCACGCCCGAAACGTGGCTTAAACCGTACCAGGGGCTGCCAATTTTTTTTAATTTTCTCTTACTTTCAGGACTCCATCCTTCGGAAGGCCTGTTCGGCAGTCCAATTGCCGCACAAACGATGCAAGAACCAGGGAAGCAGACAAGCCATGCCGCATCACGGAACTCCCAGGTGGTCTCTATCACGAGCAGTATACCTGTTCCGCATACTATTCCACAGCTTGCCCCTGGAACGGACATGTTAAATAGTCCAACCTTCCACTTATCGCATTATTTGTATCGTTCTGCTTTGACCGCAGCCCCTTTTTAATAAACAATGCATAGCTTTTGTCTATTTTTGCATTGCCTTTTTTCTATATATATATGTGTGTGTTCCTTAACGACATATTGCACCCGTACACGTTGGTACGGCCAAAATACGCCAGGGGCTTTAGTACCCCTCAATATGGTGTGAGAAGTCCGAACACTTTAACAAGTGCGACACCCCGAACTTATAGCATTATATGCATCCGCTCCGAATCATGTCTTGGGTCAATAGTTGGGTTTGCCCGGCTCCTATGTTTTGGTGCCTTACGTTCCGCTATATCGGCTAAGGTAGCACTAGGAGAACCACTGCGATTGTGCCCAAGTTGAGCTGGGCCGAGCACCTCAGTGGAGAAAGCTAAAACTAACTGTCATGATGAGGCGAGAGCCGGTCGCTGTTCGAGAGGTCTTTCGAGTCCCTAAAGACTTATGCCGCTTAGGGCGAGGAGCCGGCTCTGTCCAGAGATAGCACCCCAAACTCGGTCTTCCGAATACCAAGGGCTTCGCCGAAATTTAAAATTATAGAATTC